>NW_027169943.1:0-38645 GCF_036898095.1 Palaemon carinicauda | reverse complement strand
TGGATTTCACTCAATGTCTCCGAACAGGATATGTATTAACCCTGGAACGGTACGGTGGGTCGTCCGCGACCCCGAGCGTCAAAAAAAAGAGGTTTTTCTCACGTGACTCACCCCCGTGACTGAATTTGTGGGTGATCGACCTGCAGTAGGTGTCTCGCCTACACGCTCTAGTAGTGTCCAGATGTGCATTGCTGTAGCTGTACTCCTTCCCCGATTTCTGAGACGTGTCGGGGTCGAGCGCGACCGAGTTTACCCTTCTAAGGTAATTTGCATAATTATCAAAGTTATTACGTATTATGAAATTGTCGTAGAATGGTGCAACTTGTATAGGTTATCAGTTGTGGAAAGTCTTGGTGGATTCTTTGGCTACCATGTGCATGGTTTTTTTTTTTTAGTTAAAATGTCGTTCATCACCACGAGGACCATTTTACCGCGAGTGCCCCTGTTTCATTTTTTTTCATTTTTTTGCCAAGTCATTTTTCCGTAAGATATTACCAAATAGTGTCGTAAAACTTTTGCTTGTTTAGTGTTGGAGAGTGTGTGTAGATGATCTGGCTACCCATGCATGACTTTGTTTTTGTCAGATACGACGTAGTTATTGGTATATTGGGTACTTAACTGCGGTTACCAATTTCTGTTTTTTTTCAATATTTGTAAAAATTACTACGTAGTAAGGAATTGCCGTATATTATTCATTTTTTTTTCATGTTTATGTGTTAGAAAGTGTGCCTTGATGGTTGGGCTAACACGTGCATGTCTTTTTTTTTATCTGAGATGCCGTATATTAGAATGTCGGGCATTTTACCGCGAGTACCCCTTTTTCATTTTTTTTCATTTTTTTGCCAAGTCATTTTTCCGTAAGATATTGCGAAATAGTGTCGTAAAACTTTTGCTTTTTTAGTGTTGGAAAGTGTGTCTAGATGATCTGGCTACCCATGCGTGACTTTGTTTTTGTCAGATATGACGTAGTTATTGGTATATTGGGTATTTACTGCGGTTGCCAATTTCTGTTTTTTTTCAATATTTGTAAAAATTTACTACGTAGTAAGGAATTGCCGTATATTATTGATTTTTTTTTCATGTTTATGTGTTAGAAAGTGTGCCTTGATGGTTGGGCTAACACGTGCATGTCTTTTTTTTTATCTGAGATGCTGTATATTAGAATGTTGGGCATTTTTCCACGAGTGCCCCTTTTTATTTTTTTTTCATTTTTTGCTTAGTCATGTTACTGTAAGGAATTGGCAAGTAGTGTCGCAAAACTTATATTTTTATAGTGTTGGAAAGTGTTTCTAGATGATCTGGCTACCCATGCCTATCTTTTTTTTAGCCAGATATAGCGTATATATAGGTATGTGTTCAATTTTCCTGTGATTGCCATTTTTTCGTTTTTTCCCATTTCTTTCAAAATTACTACGTACTAAGGAACTATCACAGAGTAATGATTCATTTAGATGTTTATTTGTCGGAAAATGTGCCTTGATGGTTTGCCTAGCACGTGGCTGAAATTTTTTTTCTGAAATGCGTATAATAAAATGTTGGCCATTTTTCCGCGAGTGCCCCTTTTTATTTGTTTTTCATTTTTTTACTTAGTCATGTTACCGTAAGGAATTGGCAAGTAGTGTCGCAAAACTTATATTTTTATAGTGTTGGAAAGTGTTTCTAGATGATCTGGCTACCCATGCCTATCTTTTTTTTTAGCCAGATAAGGCGTATATTTAGGTATGTGTTCGATTTTCCTGTGATTGCCATTTTTTCGTTTTTTCCCATTTCTTTCAAAATTACTACGTACTAAGGAACTATCACAGAGTAATGATTCATTTATATGTTTATTTGTCGGAAAATGTGCCTTGATGGTTTACCTAGCACGTGGCTGAAATTTTTTTTTTCTGAAATGCCGTATATTAGAATGGCCATTTTTCCGCGAGTGCCCCTTTTTATTTGTTTTGCATTTTTTTGCTTAGTCATGTTACCGTAAGGAATTGGCAAGTAGTGTCGCAAAACTTATAATTTTATAGTGTTGGAAAGTGTTTCTAGATGATCTGGCTACCCATGCCTATCTTTTTTTTAGCCAGATATGGCGTATATATAGATATGTGTTCGATTTTCCGGTGATTGCCATTTTTTCGTTTTTTCCCATTTCTTTCAAAATTACTACGTACTAAGGAACTATCACAGAGTAATGATTCATTTAGATGTTTATTTGTCGGAAAATGTGCCTTGATGGTTTGCCTAGTACGTGGGTGAATTTTTTTTTTTCTGAAATGCCGTATATTAGAATGTTGGCCATTTTTCCGCGAGTGCCCCTTTTTATTTGTTTTGCATTTTTTTGCTTAGTCATGTTACCGTAAGGAATTGGCAAGTAGTGTCGCAAAACTTGTATTTTTATAGTGTTGGAAAGTGTTTCTAGATGATCTGGCTACCCATGCCTATCTTTATTTTTAGCCAGATATGGCGTATATATAGGTATGTGTTCGATTTTCCTGCGATTGCCACTTTTTCGTTTTTTCCTATTTCTTTCAAAATTACTACGTACTAAGGAACTATCATAGAGTAATGATTCCTCTAGATGTTTATTTGTCGGAAAATTTTGTTTACTTCTTTTTTGATTGAATATCATCAAATTTTTTTAGCTAAAATATTATATTGTTTTACATTTTTTTTTTCGATTTTATTTCCCTTCAAAAAATCTTTTTTGGGTCAGAATTTTAATTTTATAGTCGTAAAATAATCGACAATTATCCAGCAACCCACCATACAATTTTTATGCATATCCAAGAATAATTAGATTAGTAAATAACACCTTGAAATTGACATACCCTTCCTACATTTCAAGTGGCAGATTAGGGAGTCTGAGTCAGTGTGGTTGGCGGCCATTTTGTGGACACATCCAAAGCGTAAGTTGCCCTATCTATATATATTCTTGTTCCCTATAGAATTTGTGATATTTTGGTATATTTTTACCTGCATAAATATCATATTATATATTAAATGTATGTATTTTTTATGAAATTTCTAAGTACTCAAAAAATTACCTTTAGATATGGCCCCTGATATAAATGTAATTTACCAAATAATGAAGATTTTTTTACATATTTCTATTTTAGGATAACATATGTTTATTCCCTAAAAAAATTAGCCACTTCCTATTTCATTTGGGTACCCAAAAAAATTCATGAAATTTGGAAAAAAAATTTTGGCCAAAAAAAGTTACCCTTTTTTTCTCATATCAGATCTTCACCTCCATGGGTCTGACTTCATCCAAAATACATCAAGATGTGTCCTAAACATTCAAGAATCAATTCCTAAAAGGATTTGTGTATATATGTATAAACTTTTTTTTTATAAATTTTTATGTAAGGTCTTTTTTTTCTACTTAATTTTTTAAAATATTTATAATAAATAGTTTTTCTGCAGATGAGTAGTATTTATCTTTACAGTTGTTTTAAGCATTCATTGAAGTTTTTTTTTGGCAAAAGAAAAAAGGAGGTTACTGCAAAAACTGATTTTATAAGAATTTTTTTTTTGGCGTCGGGGTCGCGCGCGTCCGAGTATACCCTTAAAGGGGTGTCCGAGGAGCGTACCAATCCAGGGTTAAAAATATTCTTCATATCTACAAACTTACTCCAAAATAGTGCAAATAAAAACAATGTGTACAGAATTATAAATAAAGTGATTGATAAAACCCGTAGACTATAGATAAAAAGTAGAAGGAACTGGTCAATATTGGGAGCTGATACATTGTTGAAAGTACAATGCCCTCCAGCAGAGCAACTTTTATAAGGGGGGGGGGCAAGAATTGTTTTGAAAAGATAAAGAAGAAGGAAAGGAAAAGAAAACCTTTTTATATACAACCAAACATTCTTGGCCCTTCTATCAAGCCTGCTCAACAAACCATATAAGGAAAAAGGAGGAAGAAAAATGAGGTTGATTAGTGTGCGTTAATATATTGCTTTAAAAATTCTAAATTCTAATAAAAAATAGATATTTTTTTGGAAAATTGGATGCGAACAACCATTTTAAATTTTGTGCCTATACAGCTAGAAATAATGACATTATTTCAGGAGGTGAAAAACTTTACATATAAACGAAACAAAAAATTTAAAAGCGCATAGCAACCGTGAATTCTCTCTCTCTCTCTCTCTCTCTCTCTCTCTCTCTCTCTCTCTCTCTCTCTCTCTCTCTCTCTCTATATATATATATATATATATGTATATATATATATATATATATATATATATATATATATATATATATATATATATATATATATATATATATATATATATATATATATATATATATATATATATATATATATATATATATATATATATATATATATATATATATATATATATATATATATATATATATATATATATATATATATATATATATATATTTATATATATATATATATATATATATATATATATATATATATATATATATATATATATGTGTGTGTGTATATATATATATATATATATATATATATATATATATATATATATATATATATATATATATATATATATATAAATATATATATATATATATATATATATATATATATATATATATATATATATATATATATATATATATATATATATATATATATATATATATATATATATATATATATATATATATATATATATATATATATATATATATATATATATATACTGAGAACGGGTAAGGCACGGACGGAATTGAATGCAAATTACATGGTGCATGAGAAGGGCCTCCAAAAGACAAGGGAAGAAATAATGCAAAGAAATAACAAATACAGATTCAACACTATAACAAAACAACGTTTAACTCCGGAAATATGATAAAGGCTATAAACACCTGGCCAGTGATAGCTATCAGGTATAGTACTGGAATAGTAGAGTAGAAGAGGGACAAGTTATGCAACATAGATGGAAAAACCAGGAAGGTAATATATATGCATGCCCAAGCATTGCACCCAAGTGCAAATATTTACAGGCTCTGTATAACTCGATGAGAAGGGGGAAAAGGACTCAAAGTGTAGAAGATTGCATCACCATAAAATTAGAGCAATACGAAAGATACATGAAGACGAATGAAGATGGATGGATAGTGTGCATGGGAAGAAATCCAAAAGAAGGGGGATGAAAAATTACATGCATATAAAGAGGAAGAAAAAAAAAACAGCTCTTGATGGAGTCTGTAACAGTACCCTTCATGAAATAAATATTTTCTTTACACGATCCTTTATTTTGAATATATAGGGTTCTCCGAAATGGAAGGAATCAGAGGTGTTTTTATCAAAATTTTCTTGAATGATTGATCATATCTATTGCAATATACAAACAATATCCAGAGAGAGAGAGAGAGAGAGAGAGAGAGAGAGAGAGAGAGAGAGAGAGAGAGAGAGAGAGAGAGAGAGAGGGAGAGAGGGAGAGAGAGATTTTCTAATAAAACAATTATAATAACCATATTTTCTATATATGGCTATCAAATATCGGCGCTGATTTGTCTTGTTCTCAAAGATCAGCTCACGATAAATCTTTTAATTGAAAGGATTTATATATGCAGTTGATAACTAAGTTAGTGTTGGAGTATTATAGAATTTACCAGAATATATAATTTCTATGGTGGAGTATATAACTGACCAGGTTGGCTTACAACGAGATTTGAATGTAATTTTTTAGACCACCTCTAAAAAATGTTCTTATCAGTGCATAATATTTATTTTAAACATCCTAAAAGTCTTATGATAACCTTTTGATATTGATGAAGTAAAACTGAGTTCTTACTGCACAACACTCTAAACATTATTAGAAGTTAGCATATAATTATTCAATTGATTTTTTTTATCTAAGTAAGTATTTTTTTTTTCATGAGAAATCTAAACATTTTATCCAGAAAACGTATTTAATTTTAATTTTAAAATAAGTGTTCATTTCCATTAACTGATTCTTTTAATTTTACCATATAACATGAACATTTAACTTCAGCTTCGCTGATGAATGAGGCATACCTAGCAAACTGCTGTTATGAATTTGAAATTGAGTTTGGAACCAATACACTTTTAAATTTGTTTGGTTAATAGTGAGTTAAATGGTGTAGTGTGTTTGTGTGGAAGTTGCTGATATGAAGTTTATTATGTTGAGCATAAGATATTTCACGATTAAATACTGTATTATTAAATGAAGCACGTGTGAATGATGGTAGGAAAGTACAGTATTATGGCAATTCTGCAGTGACGGTGATTGAGTATCGAAGACCTGGTATCTTCAACTTCTTAGAGTCAACACCCATTAAAGAAACTGCTCAATCTACAGACAGGAACAAAAGACGTCACTGGATGAGCAGATGACTAGAATGGAGAATACCTTGTTCAATTTTATGGATTTATATAAACTTTTAATGTCATGCAGTCACATTTCCCATAAACCACAAGCAACTGAATAGCTCATCATTGACCTCATACTGTTGAAAATACTATACTAATTAAACATACTATTTGTCAATCCATTGTATTGATGTTTAAGTACAGAGCAAAGTAATTTTCTATGAACCCAGTGTGATAAGAAAAAACAAGCATGTATTAGAGAGCGGTGTTTATACAACTGTGTGTAATTGATGAGTTTATCAGCTCACTGGTTTCTACACCAGATCAAGGTTAAGTTAGTGGAAAAGACACATAAAAACAGAGGCAGAGTGAGAATGAAGCGATAATATACACTACAAAAAGCAATTTGCATAGTAGGTATATCACCACAAGTTTCCATGTACCAAGACTTACTTAGAGAGAGTGTAAGAGTTCGTGGAATTGGATTTCTTTTGGTGGTTCATCTCCGTATGACAGCCAAATTCAAGAAAGCAAATATTTTTCGAACGCTGGAGGACCATCTATGCATGTCTTACTCGGCAATGTTAGAACTGAAAAATTAGGCCATAAAGAATATTTCTTTCATGTTTATTGATAAAACTAATATATTGTCTAACAGACGGGAGGTGTATATGTATATCACTTAATGTAGTAAACCTAGTTCGAGAATTCATAACCCAAATTGCAGTCACTTAGAAGTTTGATCTTGGCTTCAGTCAGAGAGATAAAGGAAGAAATGCAGAGGATAAGTATTAACACAAAAAACAAGGCTCTTGTCCATGGGGGTTAAGTAACAACATATTATTATTATTATTATTATTATTATTATTATTATTGTTATAGGCTAAGCTATAGACGAAGTTGTAAATGCAAGATGCTATAAGCCGAAGGGTTTGAACAGGGAAAAATAACCCAGTGAGGAAAGGACATAAGAAATAAATAGACGATATAGGAAGAATGATCATTTTAGATAAAATATCTTCAAAGCATTGAAAATAATAAAACAGATATTTCATATAAAAGAAATGTATAAAGAATTATGTCAACCTGTTCAACATAAAAACATTATCTGCAAGTTCGAACTTTTGTATTTCTGATGATTCAACTACACGATTAGGAAGGTCATTCCCTAGCCTGGTCACAGCGTGAATAAAACTTCTAGAGCACTGTCTAGTATTGAGCCTCATGATGGGGAAGGCCTGACAATTAGAATCAACTACATGACGAGTATTACGAACAAGATTGAAATGTCGGTGAAGGTCTGAATGTAATAAATGGTAAGAATTATAAAAAATCATATACAACATGCATGATGAACTGAAAAATGACGGTGCTAGAGATTAATATCAAGATCTGGAATAAGGAATTTTATAGACTGTAAATTTCTGTCCAACAAATTAAGATGAGAAACAGCAGCTGAAGACCAGACAGGAGAATAATATTCGAATCAGATAGAATACAAAAATTCAAACACTTTTTCAGAATAGATTGATCACCAAAAAACCAAAAACACTTTTTCAATAAGGAATTTCTTTCTTTTGTAGTTATTTTAAGAAGACACAGACCTAATGTGTATATCAAAAGTAAATTAGCTGTCGCAAACCACACCTAAAATTTCAAGAGTAACCCAACGACGAAGAGACTTTATCAATGATGAGTTCCGGATGTTAAGGAGCCACTCTACTTGACATATTTACAACCATAAGTTATGTTCTGTTAAGATTCAACTTCATACCCCATAATTTGCCACATGCACTATTTTTTGCTAGATCTCTTTTAAGAGATTTAGCAACCTCAGATATATATTCAGGAGATGGTATTGATGCTAAGAGAGTAACATCATCTGCATGTGCAACAAGCTTTTTTTCTAGGCCAAACCACATATCATGTGTATATAGTATGAAAATTAGTTGGGCAAGAGCACTACCCTGATGAACACCAGATATTACATTCCTATACTCACTATGGTGCCCATCAACAAAAACTCTTCTCGATTTATTACTATTAAGAATTCAATAATGATGCTAAGACGCGATCCACCTACTCCAAATTGTTTGAGTTAGAAAATAAGGGCCTCATGATTAACATGGTCAAAGGCAGAAGTAAAATCTCGGCTAATCATACAAACTTCCTGACCTCAATCAAGGGATTTCTGTACAGCATTTGGGATTGTAAAAAGGCATCATATGCTCCAAGGCCTTTACGAAAACCAAATTGCAAACTAGGGAATAGATGATTACCTTCAGCAAACCTATTAAGACGTTTTGCCCAAAGACTTTCAAAAACTTTAGATAATATGGGGGTTATGGAAATTGGGTGGTAATCAGTGGGACTTGAACTATCACAAACACATTTACATGGAGGAGTAACATTACCAATTCACCGACAAGAGCTAAAAGCTCCTCTTCTTGGTAACTTGCACAAAATAACTGATAACTTTGGAGCTAAGAAATCTGCTGTATTTATAAAAAACAAAGGAAAAATACGATTTGAGTGTACAATTCCATAAACATCAAGGTTCATCAACAGAGCTATAATCTCACGAGATCGAAAAGCTAAACTGGTTAGTTTAGCCTTAGGAAAACAGGAATGAGGAAGTTCAAGTTTTTCATTACTTTGTTTACTGTCAAAAACAGCAGCCAAAAGGGTTGCCTTTTTCTTTGGACAGTGAGTGACTGAGCCATCTGGTTTGAGTAAAGAAGGAACTGTTGCATCTACACTAAAGGGTGCATATTTAAGGCCAGACCACCATTTATGTTCCTGACTTGTACCAGAAAGGGTTCTTTTATGGTTAAATTTTACTCCTTTTCAGATGAGGCATAAACTCTCAGAGCAAAAGCTCGAAGCTAAGTATAGTTGTTCCAGGTCAAATCTGATTTGTTACCTTTCCAAAGATGATAGGCCTCCTGCTTCTCCAAATAAGCACGTCTACAATCATCATTGAACTACGGTTTGTCCTTCACTCGGTACCTTAGCACACGAGAAGGGATACGCCAATCAATTATGTTGACTAGATTCTCATTCAAAGGGACAACAGGATCTACACTACTATATAATTGTGACTAATTCAAGCATAAAAGATCATGCATAATCCCATTCCAGTCTGCTTGAGATTTCATATAAACTTTACAAGAGTATGATATATCAGGGACAGGCTGCTCAGTCTTCACTACTAATGAAATCAAGGCATGTTAAGATGTCCCGACTGGAGAACCAACCTTACTTGTTATAACGCCAGGGGAGTCAGTGTATACGAGGTCCAAGCAATTACCAGACCTGTGAGTAGCTTCATTTATGATTCAGAGGCAAAGTGTAAAGCTTAAGTTTTAAGCCCTGGTGATCGATAGGAGAGATAGAACTTAACCACTCCCTATGGTGAGCATTAAAATCACCAACAAAGACAAAAGAAGCCTCTCTATCATCTGCTTTTATCTTAGCCATAGTGGTAAGAAGACAATCGAAGATAAAATCATACATGTCTGGATTCCTGTAAATATAACACAAATAAAAATTGTTATTCCTACCACAAACTTTCATTACCTAAATCTCATGACATCCACATTCATAGCAGGACTTTTGAGAAGCAGGGTACTCGGTCCTAGTATACACCGCCAATCACCTGGCCCTCTGAATGGCATCACATTTCAACATTATTGGATTCTTAAAACCAGTTATAAGGAGCTCAGATGAGTGCCTAATATTAGAAACCAAAGTTTCTGAGCACAAAAGAATTTCATACTGTCTGGACGCAACTGTAAAGTCTTGGATATTTGCATGAAGACCACTATTATTGCAATAGAGAAGACGGCATTGAAGAAATATAGGATGTACTCATCCCGGATTTTGCTCAATGTCTCCAGACAGCATAAGAATTAATAGAAATAAAAAAGAGACATAATACTTAAAAACTAAATTAACAAGAATTATAACAAAAACAATATGTACAGAATTATAAATAAAGTGATTGATGAAACCCATAAACTATAGAAAAAGTCAGAAAAACTAGTCAACATGGAGGAGCCGATACATCATGCAAGGCTAAATACCCTCCAGGATAGCCACTTCCACTTAAGGGAGGACAGTAGGATTGTTTTGAGAAGAAATAGAATCAGAAAAGGAAAAGATAACCTCTTGATAAACCACCAGGCATCCATGGTCCGTCTATTGAGCCTGCCCAACACACCATTTACAAAAACAACAGGAAGAAAAAAAAATAAAATAGAATAGTGTGCCCGAGTGTACCCTCAAGCAAGAGAACTCTAACTAAAGACAGTGGAAGACCATGGTACAGAGGCTATGGCACTACCAAAGACTAGAGAACAATGGTTTAATTTTGGAGTGTCCTTCTCATGGAAGAGCTGCTTACCAAAGCCAAAGAGTCTCTTCTACCCTTACCATGAGGAAAGTACACCAAATTAATTGTAGTACAGTAATTAACCCCTTGGGTGGAGAAATATTTAGTATCTTTTTGTTTCCAAGTGTATGAGGAAAGACGAGAATATGTAAAGAATAGGCCAGACTATTCTGTGTAAGTGTAGGCAAAGAAAAAATAAGCTGTAACCAGAGAGAGGGGTCCAATGCATTCATGTCTGGCCAGTCAAAGGATCCAATACCTCTCTAGTGGTAGTATCTCAACGGGCAGCTGTTGCACTGCCCTGCCTACTACTTGTTAGAGGAGCAGGAGCAGTCTCTTCCTTACAGCCATCTCGTGGTGTGATATTATAGAGATTCACAGCCTCGCCTATTGAACGCTGTTTCCTTTTAGCTATTACATTCACTGTCTCATGACATCTCTCTGTCACGCCATTACC
This sequence comes from Palaemon carinicauda, assembly GCF_036898095.1. NCBI lineage: Eukaryota > Metazoa > Arthropoda > Malacostraca > Decapoda > Palaemonidae > Palaemon > Palaemon carinicauda. The sequence goes on along the minus strand of NW_027169943.1, from coordinate 27,467 downwards.
TCACGCTATAAAAGCACAACCGAACCTCACCTTTACATCACACTTATCAGTGGACTCTATAAATCTAGTGCTTTTAAAGGTTGTGTCATTATCTGTCAGAATCTCTTCTTGGTCTCCACATTCAGAGAAAATATTTTCTAGCTGCGCTATCACACACTCGCTAGTTTGCATACGCACCTGGTGCCATATAGCAGACTACGATGGTCAAAATCTATGACTGTCAGGTAATGCTCTCTGCGATAGTGCATTATATCATTCCTTATCTGCTGCCATACTTGATATATACTCAAGCATCCATTACTTCACTTTAGCGTTGCAGTATCAATGAACTTACACACTACGCAACCTTTTACCACATCATGATCTTATCGATGTCTAACTGTAGCATCTTGTCTCCGTGCAAAATATAGAGTTCACTGTACCCGTGTTTGTCTTATCTCAAGGTACACCCATCATACCAAATTGTACACTGTATCTTCCACAGCAGCACATAGCGATGGCATCGCATCTGGCTTTCTCAATCATCTTACTGGTACCATACATCCACCGATCTCTACCACAGCGCCAAAGGCCAATGAACTCGCATCACCTCAGAGTGTTGCTAACCTTTTAGCAAAATCCCATCTACTTCTCGGAGGATCAGTTTTCCTCACAGCCGCTATTGTATCATGCAGGTACTGTATCACCATGCTGTCTGTCACTATATTTCCATATCGCCTTACTCACTTTGCGCTTGATGAACACCGCACTTACTTGCAGCCATCCACACACAGGGTAATGACTAACTAGTTCCCACAAACAGGAAACACATTGCTATATGTTCCTTGATCGGATACCTCTAGCACATAACCATTCCTACGCCACTGCAACTTGCCATTCTCTCCTCACACCTGCTGTCCAAATGCTTATTTGCATTCCTGCATGTTTTCAGGTTGCTTAGATAACAACCTGTATTTCTCCAAATAAATAATTACATATTTCACTACGTCCCTATCCTCACGAACTAGTACATTATCTACATATGTGGACGTAGTACAATCACGCACTAATGCGTTCTGCTCCAACAATTTATTAATCACCGCTTTCATCACCAGTAGGGCAACATTTAAGCCAAATCCAAACCTTGTAAGGCCATACCTCTTACCTCCAAACATAACTGATTGGTATGGCCAAAATCTCTCCTTTACTCTTATTTGTTACATTGACAGCCATCTTTCGCCTTACACATAGCTTGTCTGCGCATACATCCTCATCTCCTGTATGGGCATCAATGTAACTAATGACCTCACAAAAGTCCACCACCAGCCTCACCTCATCAAAACTAAGCTGGATAACTGCCATCAATGGAATTAAGCCTTTAGCATGGCCATTCTTATCCTTATCATATGGCTGCAGGTGGGACTGCGTATTCACATCTCGTGTTCTTCAGCACTACTAGCTCTTCATCGTCTCTCCATTTCCAGGCCATCATCAAACACTTAGCCAGAGGATTAAAAGTAACTTGGTAAACCATAAACCTTGTTCCCTACAAGAAAATGCTGTATTTCTTCTGTTATCGTAAATTTTTATGATTAATACATTTTAATGTAAAGGAGATTGTGAACAATGGCATCTCTATAACTTCCTCGAGTCGCAGATGATGTATTACACCCTTCGCCATTCAGTTCTACGAAAAACCTGAGAGAGTACAATCCTGATTTAGACATATGTTATTCACTCATTTTTACGTTTGTTTTTTCTCACTTTAGGCAAGAATTTTATCATTTCAAAGAGGCAAAGAAAATTTCAACATCATGCTGACATAAAAAAGAAGAAATTTGGCTCTATTAAGAGTTCAGCAAAGGGTAACATCTATAGTGCAGAGAGAGAGAGAGTTTTGTGGATGGAGAAGGGACGGCCTTGCCTAACACGAGCAAAAGAATCCTCATATTAGGGAAAAGGATCTTCGTTTATGATAAAAAACGATTTGGTTTATCAATAGCCAAAAAGGAACATAAAATTCATAATAATCATGATTTATTAATATTGTCCTTGTAAAAATACAAAGAAAAGCTTTGAACGCCCACTGACATTCACTTATTTCTACGTTTGTTTTTCTTGTTTTTGGTAAGAATTTTATCATTTTAAAGTAGAAAAGACAATTTCCAAATCTTGCTGTCATAAGGATGAAGACAATTAGCTCTATTAAGAGTTCAGAAGAGGGTTATATTGGTAGTGCACAGAGAGAGAGCGAGAGAGAGAGAGAGAGAGAGGAGAGAGAGAGAGAGGAGAGAGAGAGAGAGAGAGAGAGAGAAAGAGAGAGAGAGAGAGAGAGAGAGAGAGAAAGAGAGAGAGAGAGAGAGAGAGAGAGAGAGAGAGAGAGTGTGTTGTGGATAGAGGAGCAGCCGCCTTGTCTCACAGGAGCCAAAAGGGGCCAGATATTGATGGAAAGTATCTTCATTTAGGATTAAATCATGATAAATAACTTTCTTATTTTAGGAATACCCCTAAAAAACATAAAATTCATGATAATCATGATAATCAGTATTGTCTATAAAAATAGGCCTACAAGGAAAAACTTTGAAAGCTTGTATCTCGAACTACAGCAATTGGCCTTCAAATTCATGTCTCCCTAGTTTTAAAGATATAGCTAGTAACTTGCCTAGGCGCCCTTAGAGAGAAAAATACATAGTGAGGTTGTTCACCAAGAGTGGTATGTACAACAGAATTGAGCACACGCTGTATTTCATCTAAAGTAAGGCCATTGATAAGGATGTCCTTTGCATGTCACGTTTAGTACTGTTTTCATGGTTCTATGCATCCTTTCTCTAACAATGTTTCCTTGTGGATAATATGGGGTAATATAACCTGCATTGATCTTATGTTCGCGGCATAATTCTTTAAATTGATTTAAAGTGAATTCAGCACCATTATCCAGAATGACAGTCATAGGTACACCAAAGTCATTCAGATACATAAGGAAGTTTTTGCTTACCTCTTCTGTACACTGGCTTCGCAAGGGATAGAACATAACACACTGGCTATAATGATCAATAATAGTCAGTACATATCTATAACGATTTGCACCAGATAACATATCTGTTACATCGAAACTGATTCTCTCTAAAGGTTTACTTACTGGAGGCAATTCCTGAAACTGTTGTTGTAAAGAACTACTAGTTTTATGTTTTTGACACAACACATTCTGTGGAAATTCTTTCCACGCTTCATTTTAGGCACCCCTGTTATTCCATTTTTTATTTTTTGTTTTTTTTTCTGGGTTTTACGCATCTCGTTTTTCCTTTGTTTCCTTTGTAACCTTCATTATTATACCCTTAAATATTCATTGCTGCTAACATGTCCATCATTCCCCTGTAATGCTTTACCTTTCATCACCTCATTCCTCTGTAGATGATTTTATCTCATTTCCTGAGCTCACAGTACATTGCTCTGACGATGCAACCGACCATCGACAATTTTTAAAAAAATTGCGCTTGGTTGCATTCTGTTCCAAATGCTCTTAAAGCTTCGGATGTTTACCACAATTGGTTTGTATTTAAGTAACTCTTTAATTTACGTAACTCATTGATCTTAGCTTATTGCTTTTTACATCTCGGTACCTATTTATAAGTCTGTTTAGCTAGAATTGTTTTTTGTGTTATTGAATATCACTAAACACCACTTAATTTTTTTTGTATGTATATTAATTTTTATAAGCCAGACAGTAGGATTTCTTTATAATCACTTTCCTCTGGAGTTTCAAGAATGATCCTTGTATTTATAAAAAGCACCCTTCAGCATACCACGTACTCATGGAAATTTGAAGAAGAAGCACCCTTCAGCAAACCACGTACTCATGGAAATTTGAAGAAGACTCGAGCCGTTTGAACCAGCGCATAGGCGAGAGGTAGAAGCGTGCGAGCGACCCACTTAAAACCCAGGAAGCGTGGAACGCGGACGTAGGCATGGCCTCTTCATCTGAGACGTCGTTTTAACATAGGCGTCTGTTCAACTACCTGTTGGTCAATCATTTACTAACCAACAGTATGCCTTACTTTGTGCCATTATTTAGAAGATAAACTTACGATGACAAAACACGTCAGTGCAGAACTGAAGATGCACCATGTTCTTAACAGCTTAAAAGATGCCTCCACTACGTCTACAATCAACCCTCAAGAGCGTGAGTACTAATTAACGGTGCTCAACCTTGGCCAAGGAACTGTCCCCTCCTTTTTTTTCTAGCCTTTATTGACGATGTGCACATTTAGCTAGGAAGTCATGTTCAAACTGTCTGGTTTAATCATTCGTGGCGTGTCCATTAACATAAGTTGTGTTCCCGTTCCCCTCTATCAAGTTTGAAATTTTATTGCCCGAGATGAATGTGTTCAAAGTAGTGAGTAGAACTTTTGGTATTATTTCAGTCACCATTTTTACTTTTATTGGTTGATTAGTCATTTGATTATTGATTTACAATTTAATTGATCTGACCATATTCTTGGCATTTTTCATTTTTCATATGCCATGTGGTCTTTATTCAAATTTCAATTAGGTAGTTTTGCTGTTTTTTCCTGTGTCAGTTAGGTGAAAATTCCTGTTGTAATTTATGGAAATAAACGCCATTTTTTAGGTTAAAATTATTAACTGTTTTTCACTTGACCTTTACATTTTCAAATGACTAAATGTGTTATCACATGAGGGGAGATATGACTTAAGGGTAAGTTTATATTTACGTCAATCTAAAGCTATCGGTGTCAATCCTTAATTGTAATGTTCTACGGTATTACCTCCCGGTGGTCCTTAGTACGTTTTGACTTTTACAGTATTGCTCCCCCTAACTCTTTGTGAAGCTGTCGTTAACGTAACTGATTCAGTCCAACCACACTTGATTGGGATTTACTATTCTGGACCCTGGAGTAGCGTCTGAACATCAAGGTGATATCAGTGCCGACAGTCTCGGTATAGAATAATTTTTGGACTTAAACGTGTGTAGGGAAAGCAAACCGTCTTTGTTGCGGTTCTCTAGTTTGTCAAGTGTGAGAGTATTGGCGCTCTATCCTTCAGGCTCGGGTCCGGAAATCAGAAACGTGGAGGCCTTTCCCGGAATTATTTCCCACAATAATAATAATATAGGACTACATTTCCTCCTAATACCTTCAATTAATTTCTTACCTTTATCAATCCATTATCAGTGTAATATCATTCATAATCCATAGAACTAATTTATCCACACCAAAACCTTAGCTAACTTATCACATACAAAAAGCCTACTCATTACACACCTCAGTGTATGATGTTATTTCAACTTCCTCTTTCTGCTACATAAAGTGTACCTTTATCTTCAGTGTACTGTCCATACGGAAGATTTCCAGGTAGCAGTGTTGCTGTATTGCTTACTTGAAATTTCAAAGGATTTTTAATTTTTCCCCAAAAATCCCACGTTCAAATAGAAAAGTAAATTCCCTTAAAAACTCACTGGAACTTACTAACAAAAAAATCGTATTATCATTTTACAAAAGATTATTATTTACAAAAACATTATATATATATATATATATATATATATATATATATATATATATATATATATATATATATATATATATATATATATATATATATATATATATATATATATATATATATATATATATATATATATATATATATATATATATATATATATATATATATATATATATATATATATATATATATATATATATATATATATATATATATATATATATATATATATATAAAACAGTAGCTATCTAAATTTTGCCACTCCAAAATGCAGGATAAAATACTTTTTCATGAATTTTACAAAGGAATAAACTCCACACAAACATCTATAAGAATCTTTTTTTCATAAATGTCATTACCTCACTCTTAGGTTCTATTTCCACCCTAGAGACACTAGTGATATGATGGACAGGAAATTACCCTGAACACAATTTCGCTGAAGGCGGGGAATGAGAGCAGTGATGTATGCAATAATGAGATTGAGAATCTTCACCCTCAAAGCAAAATAATTAAAATTAGACCTACACTTGCTACTATTAGAGTATAACATAATATTCTGATACCTGATGTCGGGAATTTCGAACTGATCAATCGAAATTCCCGCCATTTGACTCCGCCTACGTTGCGTCAAATTGGAGGGAGAGGAGAGAACTCGCGGGCGAATGAATGTCGTTCAAGACGAGAATGTTTTAGAACCAAAGAGAGAAACCGCCTGGTAGGGGAGGCGTTGAGACTAAAGAAATCGACCACTTTTAATTTAAGATTAAGAAATGTAACGTCATTCTATTGTAACATGATAAAAAAAATCCAATCTAGAAATTTAGGTTCAGGAAAAAATGCGGGAAAAAGGTGACGTCGGAGGTTGCAGAGGCCAGCTCTGCCTCTTTGATCCGACGTCCCCAACCACAATAAGTCCTAATTGTTCTCTCTCCCCCCCTAGTGTACCCAGGTCGGTTTCCATATAGATTTTGCTAGAGTTGTGTAAAATTTGTATCTGTAAATATTTCATCGATCCTTGTGCCAGGGGATCAGAGTTATTTTGTAAAATACGTAAAAAGGTCTCAGTAAGGCGTTTATCGTGATAACTCTCAAAATGTTTAATTAATTTTGCTAAAATCTTGAGTCTGATGCGGACATAGTTTTTTTCAGATACGCACATGTTCCTTAAGTCAAGTGTCTCTTTGTATGTCAAGTAAAGGTTTATTTTTTGTAATTCTCTCGTATTAGATGACTATTTTTTATAATAAATTTGTTAAAATATAGCCGTATTCTACTTAATTCCCGAATGGCTTTGAGAGGCTAGCCCTTAAGGCCTTGTGACCCGCCCAGCACATCGGGCAATTTAGTGAACCGGTGAAATTTCGCCACATTTGGTCCTTCGAACCGGATCACAAGCGCTTCCCAGAGCCGGACGGGACTAAATTAGAATATGAGCTTTTGAGGGTGGGAGAGACGTAACAATTAAAAGGTCCTCAACGTCTCGGTGTGCGATCGCCCACGTGGGTCAGTTTCATTGAGTCCCTTCCTAACGTAAAATTACCTTTCTTTCCTGCTTTGCCAACCCCCCCAAACGTAAAGCAAAGTTAATTGAGATGGCAGTGTCCACGATCGTGCACATCGAGGCGTCGATGGGCCTAGTGCAAGTCTTACTGAGCGAAACGCAAAGGGCGCTATTAGAGACCTACTCTGAGTCCGTTTACCAGAATTTGGTAACGGAGTTGCAGGCAGAGGTCCGACAGCTAAAAGAGCTATACAAAAGCCAGCGCATGAAACTAGAATCTAGTATCAAAGCCCGAATCAGGCACACGTTAGGTGAAGCTACACATGCTTCCACCCTACTGTATAATAGGATAGATAAAGTGAAAGGCCCTTCAACGGGGAATGTTGCCCTCCCCAGGTTGAAGCTGCTGCCTCTCCCCACGTTTGAAGGGGAAGTGCAAGAGTACGCATCGTGCCGTGAACTATTCACAATCCACGTGGATAGAAGAGCTGATTTAGACGAAGTGTCTAAATTCACATATTTATTGGGGACGTTGGGCAAAGAGCCACGTAGAATCATCAAATCTTTAAGTGTAACCGCCGCGAACTGTAGTGTAGCATTAGACCTATTAGATAAGCAATATGGCAACGTGCACCAGACACTCGTGATTCTGCACCGTAAATTAGCCAACATCTTTGTGCCGTCACTAAACCCAGTAGAACTCAAAAGGTTCCGTTTTGAGTTGACCATCATTATTGAACAAATCAAAAGACTGAGTACCAATGACGTAGGCCAGGGCATGGTCAGGAGCCTCATTAATCAAAAACTGTCAGAGGGAAAGCTCTACCGCAAAGTGGTAGAGCATTTGAGAAAATGCGACTATACGTTGGACGAGTTTTTTGAGGCAATAGATTTTATTGTGAGAATGCTAGAAGACGATGCGTTGCAGAGAGGCGACAGTCTTGAGAGTGACAAAAGACCAGACAGTAGTGTAAGACCGAAAACCCATCCCATCCACAAAAATTCCTGCCCATTTTGTAGCGAACGGCACCCGCCTCACGGATGTCGCCAAGTGACTGACGTAGCTGCTAGACGTCGCATTTTGCTGAAAAGGGGTCTTTGTTTTAATTGTACGCAATCAGGTCATCATAGCGATAAATGTCCCGTTTCAAATTCCTGTAGAAACTGTAATGCTAAGCACCACACTGCAATTTGCGATGCGGGTAGACCGCAATCGATCCCTAGTCATAGTAGTAATAGTCAATTAACAACGTCCTGCCCCGTAGTAAATGCGACGCCTACACAGAACGAAACTGGCCCCCGGCCATCCAAAGTTAAAGTAGAATCTAAACCATGCACAAGCGCAAAGATCGCGCAGAGGTCTGATGTGGACCTCCCATGCACTATCTTGCCAACAGCCATGGCAGGTATCCAACTAAGGCAAGGTAGTAAGCGAGTCCGCCTATTTCTCGACTCAGGAAGCCAGAGGAGCTTCATCTCGGCAAAAATTGCCCGTCAATTAGGCCTATCGGTGGTAGGACGAGTATCCTTAAATATAGCTCCGTTTGGTTCCGAGGAGATAAGCGGACAATACGATGTAGTAAGTTGCAGGGTTGAAATGGGGAAAAGAATCGTGCGTATGAAGTTAGTGGCACACGAACACGTGGATGTCCCGATACATAACGCGGGTTATGAATGGGTCAGACAGTATCTGTTGACCAAGGGAGTCACGTTAGCTGATCCAGCAAACCAATCAGATACCATGAAGAACGTGCACATATTAGTTGGGGATGATTATTTTAGCTATTTCATTATAGGTGTTGAAAAAATAGATGGCATAAATCTTTTCTGGACGCATAATGGTATGTCCCTGTACGGGAAGGTGCCACAGTGGCTGTTCCAAGGGGAAAAGATCAAACAAGTAAGAACGTTGAGAGTGTGCAAAGTCACGAACGAGCCATATCTGTGTGATGTAGAAGAGTGGTGGCGATTAGACCGTGTTGGCATCGCCCCATCTGAGCAATACACTGTTCGCGAGGCCGAGGTTGTGCGAAAGGTATCGCAAAGCGTTGTGAGAAAACCTGAGGGATATCAGGTTAGCATACCATTCGGGTCGGATGCTAGGCCAGAAACAAATTATCGTAACGCTGTGGCGCAGTTAGAGTCGTTGCAGACCAAATTCAGAAAGGATAGGAAATATTTTGAACAATATCAGGGAGTGATAGATAAATATATCGAAGCAGGTTTTATATCAGAGGTGAAAAATCCCATAGTGGAAGGTTATTACATGCCACACTTTGGAGTTAAGAAAGACAGCTGTACTACCCCCCTTAGAATCGTGTTCAATGCCTCGGCAAAGTCAAAGGGTTGTAAGTCATTGAATGAATGTCTCTTACCTGGGTCCAATTTGGTAGAGGTAGCATATAGTTTAATCATAAGGTTTAGGTTGAACTGATATGCCATGTTAGCCGACATAAGTAAAGCATTCCATCGTGTTTTGTTAGATCCTCGTGATGCCAAATACACACGATTTCTGTGGCGCGAGGCAGCTGTTCGAGCACTTACCTTCGCCTTTAGAGTTGTGGTGTTCGGCATCACAGCTAGTCCGTTTTTGCTACAACAGATATTAAATTGTCATTTTAAAGAGGAAGGCAGGCCAGATTTAGTAAAATCTTTTTATGTTGATAACTATCTGGCCACATTTGAGGATTTAGAACATATGAGGCAAGAGCATGAGTCTGTTAATAACATCTTAAAAGGGGCGGGTATGCCCTTGGAAGGGTGGGCAAGCAATCACTTGGCCTTCGATAGCGAGAAACAGTGGAGTGAGCCTGTGAGTGTGAACGTGCTCGGGGTGCGATGGGCCCGGGACGTGGACAGATTGTGTGCAAAAGAAAGTAAAAGGATCTGTGAGTTGGGGGTGGGATGGGTGCCTACGAAGCGTAGGGTACTTTCCCTGTTAGTCTCCATTTACGATCCGATAGGTTTGATAAGCTCATTATTTGTAAAGGGAAAACTTTTCCTCCAACAACTATGGGAGGATAATGTAGGTTGGGATGACGTGTTAGGAGAAGAAAGGGCTAAACAGGCAAGTGAATTGTTGAATGATTTGAAAGCGGTGAGCGACATCACCTTTCAAAGATCGATAGGAAAAAGGGGTTTAGAACTCCATGTGTTCACCGATGCCAGCAGTAAGGCATATAGAACAGTGGCATATACCAGGGACGATTGCAAACGGGTAAGTTTGGTTACAAGCAAAATGAGGATCACTCTGAAAGGGATGAGCAAACTGACGATCCCCAAGCTAGAGCTACTGGCCTTGTTGTTAGGCAGCAGACTAGCAAGAACACTCAAGGAACTGATCGAGCCACGGGAAATAGTAATGTGGACTGACAGCAAGGTAACGTTGGCATGGGTAGCATCTCCCGATGCTAGGTCTCATAAAAATGTGTTTTTTTCTAACAGAGTGGCGGAGATTGTTTTTATTCAGCAGGTTTGTAGTTTCAGTCTGAACCCTGTCCCTAGTCATCAGAACCCTGCCGATATCCTATCCAGAGGTGCAACGGCTCGACAATTGCAAGCTAACTCCCTGTGGAGGAACGGTCCAGAATTCCTCAGGACCACGGGAAAGCCTGTTCCTTGCAAGGAGGAAGATCCACTACATCAAACTCACGTAGTAGCGGCGGTACAGGAGTTAAGGGAGGAGATGTGTCATCCCCCCCCCCCCAGGTGAGATTTGGGACATCCTGAAAAGGGAAGTAGGGTTCCAATTCTTGTTGAGAGTAGTCAGACTAATTTTAAAGTTTACAAAGATAGAACGGCATCCGTTCAGTATTGTTGTCCAATTAGAGCAAAAACATTATTTGCCTACTGTTTATGCCTACTTAGAGGGCGGAGTCAGGCCCCCTCGTGAAGTTGCTAATTTTGTCAGACAATTGAATCTAGTCTTAGTAGATAATCTCATCTGCACCAGGGGACGCGTGTCCCACGTAGGAGAAACTGATCAGTTAATTCTCTTGCCAGCCAAAGGGCATTTAGTTAGGATGTATTTAACTTATTTACATCAGTTACATTTGCATTGTGGGATGAATACTCTAATAGGTATCTTTCGACAGAAATGTTGGGTGGCTGGTCTACGTTCCATTGCGAAGCGAACCGTGCGGCAATGCCCCGAATGCAAGCTAGCCTTCCAACCTCTCACGAAACAGCCACCACCACCCCCTCTGCCAAAGGAAAGGATCACCCTCACAAAACCCTTCACAGCAGTCGGAGTGGACCACACAGCAGCCATACAGACCGAAACGCGGGCAGGATACATACTCATCATAACCTGCATGGCTAGCAGAGCTGTGTCCCTTGACTTTTGTCCCTCTTTGGAAGCAGAAGAATTCGTGTTAGCACTAAGACGGTTTAGTGCCACCCATGGTGCCCCGCAGCTCATCATGTCCGATAACCATCAAACCTTCAAAGCTGCCAGCCACCTCCTTCAGGGACTTTATGAAGAAGATGAAGTCCAGTAGTTCTTGAGAAAAACTGGCATAAAGTGGTGGTTTCAGACGCCCCGTGCACCTTGGAAAGGTGGGTGCTTCGAGCGTTTGATAGGAGTAACGAAACTGACCCTCCAGATAGCCCTCGGAAAGAAGTACCTACCGGACGCCCACGTGCTAACCCTCTTGAAAGAAGCAGAAGCAGTGGTGAACAATGGGCCGCTTATGTACAGCGGTGACGAGTGCGAGGATGAAGTCCTCACCCCCTCCCCTTTGCTAAGAGGACACCAAGTCCACCTCATGGCACCAATCTTGCCGGACGACCATCTCAACGCAACCTTCACCTCTCGGAAGCTACGTGATCGTTACATAAGACTGACAGATTCATTGAAGGCCTTCCGAGAACGATGGAGAAAGGAATACTTGAGTGCCTTGAGAGCCCGGCATGACTGTCGGTCCGGGGAACCCTCCAAGCTGCACACCGGAGACATCGTGCTAGTTAAACAAGAGAATAAGAAAAGAGCTACATGGCCTCTTGGACGTGTCGTGGAGACATATCCTGACGATGACGGAGTCGTGCGTTCGGCTAAAGTGTTGTTCGAGGGTGTCGAGTCGTTTCGAGCTGTCAGCCACCTGGTTCCCCTAGAAATAGCCCCCTCTGAGGATGACGATGGAGGAGAAGACGACGACGGCGATGACGGAGAAGAGGGAGCGTACAGTTTGACAGCAGGAATGCCAGGGATAGTAGAGACGTCTGGGGATGACCAGGATATGGCACCAGCCACGACAACTCAACAACCAGCCACAGGAACGGACGACAACGATGAGAAAGGTGAGAACTATGCAGTTAGTGAGAGAAGTGAAAATGAAACTGAATCAGAGCAGACGAACGCACAAGGACGTTCTGCACGCCCATTGAGAAGGGCTGCCGCGAAACAGCGAGAACTGATGGACTGTCTGCTGAAAGGTGACGATATATAAAACGTAGCTGTAAACAATGAGTGAAAAAGGGGAGTGTCCTATCTGGAAGGAAGGGAGGGTGGAGTTTGTGAGGTGTGCATGAATCTGCGGAAGTTGGAAGTGCGTAGGGCGTGGAGAACGGGGACGGGATGGTCTCTCGTGCGTACAGACCGAGCGTTGCACAGAACCAGCCCCTCCCTCTTGTACTCCGTCAAGTAATACCCTGTATGTAGCAGCGCTATAAAAGTATCGATTAATGTGAGTAAAGGCAGACTGAACTTGGTATTGTGTGAATACGTTTCAATTGCTATTTTTTGTCATTTTCTGATTGTCTTAGGCCCATTGCCTAATTTCCTTTGCATTTGAATTGTTTTGTATGCATTTCCATTGCTATTTTTTGCCATTTTCTGATTGTCTTAGGCCCATTGCCTAATTGCCTAATTGCCTTTGCATTTGAATTGTCATGTATGCATTTCCATTGCCTTTTTTTGGTTTTTTTTTAGGCCCATTGCCTACTTGCCTTGCCATTTGAATTCTGTAATATGTATGTGTACATTACCGCTGATTTCTAATGTTCCATTTGATTTCTTGTATGTATTATACACGAGTACATTTCAATTGCTAGGCCCATTGCCTAATTTGAACTGTTGTATGGCTACATGTAGATTATTGATTGTGTTTATTGCCCCGGGGTAACATTGCTGTGTATTGTACATAATGCTTACTCTGTTCGAGTCGTTGTGAAGCGCTACTGCAGCGAGCCTAACAGAGTCTCGGAGTAAGTCACTCCCCCCACCCCGAGTCCAGCCTTGTCCAATTGACCGACGTTTCATCGCTCCTTATTTTGGGGCGTGGAGGATGTCGGGAATTTCGAACTGATCAATCGAAATTGCCGCCATTTGGCTCCACCTACGTTGCGTCAAATAGGAGGGAGAGGAGAGAACTCGCGGGCGAATGAATGTCTTTCAAAACGAGAATGTTTTAGAACCAAAAGAGAAACTGCCTGGTGGGGGAGGCGCTGAGACTAAAGAAATCGACCACTTGTAATTTAAGATTAAGAAATATAACATCATTCTATTGTAACATGATAAAAAAATCCAATCTAGAAATTTAGGTTCAGGAAAAAAATGCGGGATAAAGGTGACGTCGGGGGTTGCAGAAGCCAGCTCTGCCTCTTTGATCCGACGTCCCCAACCACAGTAAGTTCTTAATTGTTCTCTCTCCCCCCCTAGATTACCCAGGTCGGTTTCCATATAGGTTTTGCTAGAGTTGTGTAAAATTTGTATCTGTAAATATTTCATCGATCCTTGTGCCAGGGGATCAGAGTTATTTTGTAAAATACGTAAAAAGGTCTCGGTAAGGCGTTTATCGTGATAACTCTCTTAATGTTTAATTAATTTTGCTAAAATCTTGAGTCCGATGAGGACATTTTTTTCAGTAACGCACATGTTCATTAACCCTGGATAGGTACGGTGGGTCGTTTGCGACCCCGAGCGTCAAAAAAAAACAGGTTTTTCTCACGTGACTCACCCCTGTGACTGAATTTGTGGGTGATCGACCTGCAGGAGGTGTCTCCCCTACACGCTCTAGTAGTGTCCAGATGTGCATTGCTGTAGCTGTACTCCTTCCCCGATTTCTGAGACGCGTCGGGGTCGTTCGCGTCCGAGTTTACCCTTCTGAGGTAGTTTGCATAATTATCAAAGTTATTACGTATTATGAAATTGTCGTAGAATGGTGCAACTTGTATAGGTTATCAGTTGTGGAAAGTCTTGGTGGATTGTTTGGCTACCATGTGCATGTTTTTTTTTTTAGTTAAAATGTCGTTCATCACCACGAGGACCATTTTACCGCGAGTGCCCCTTTTTCATTTTTTTTCATTTTTTTGCCAAGTCATTTTTCTGTAAGATATTGCCAAATAGTGTCGTAAAACTTTTGCTTGTTTAGTGTTGGAAAGTGTGTCTAGATGATCTGGCTACCCATGCATGACTTTGTTTTTGTCAGATACGACGTAGTTATTGGTATATTGGGTATTTAACTGCGGTTACCAATTTCTGTTTTTTTTTCAATATTTGTAAAAATTACTACGTAGTAAGGAATTGCCGTATATTATTCATTTTTTTTTTCATGTTTATGTGTTAGAAAGTGTGCCTTGATGGTTGGGCTAACACGTGCATGTCTTTTTTTTTATCTGAGATGTCGTATATTAGAATGTCGGGCATTTTACCGCGAGTGTCCCTTTTTAATTTTTTTTAATTTTTTTGCCAAGTCATTTTTCCGTAAGATATTGCGAAATAGTGTCGTAAAACTTTTGCTTTTTTAATGTTGGAAAGTGTGTCTAGATGATCTGGCTACCCATGCAAGATTTTGTTTTTGTCAGATACGACGTAGTTATTGGTATATTGGGTATTTAACTGCGGTTGCCAATTTCTGTTTTTTTTTTCAATATTTGTAAAAATTTACTACGTAGTAAGGAATTGCCGTATATTATTGATTTTTTTTTCATGTTTATGTGTTAGAAAGTGTGCCTTGATGGTTGGGCTAACACGTGCATGTCTTTTTTTTTTATCTGAGATGCCGTATATTAGAATGTTGGGCATTTTTCCGCGAGTGCCCCTTTTTATTTGTTTTGCATTTTTTTGCTTAGTCATGTTACCGTAAGGAATTGGCAAGTAGTGTCGCAAAACTTATATTTTTATAGCGTTGGAAAGTGTTTCTAGATGATCTGGCTACCCATGCCTATTTTTTTTTTAGCCAGATATGGCGTATATATAAGTATGTGTTCGATTTTCCTGTGATTGCCATTTTTTCGTTTTTCCCATTTCTTTCAAAATTACTACGTACTAAGGAACTATCACAGAGTAATATTTCATTTATATGTTTATTTGTCGGAAAATATGCCTTGATGGTTTGCCTAGCACGTGGCTGAAATTTTTTTTTTCTGAAATGCCGTATATTAGAATGGCCATTTTTCCACGAGTGCCCCTTTTTATTTGTTTTGCATTTTTTTGCTTAGTCATGTTACCGTAAGGAATTGGCAAGTAGTGTCGCAAAACTTATATTTTTATAGTGTTGGAAAGTGTTTCTAGATGATCTGGCTACCCATGCCTATCTTTTTTTTAGCCAGATATGGCGTATATATAGGTATGTGTTCGATTTTCCGGTGATTGCCATTTTTTCGTTTTTTCCCAATTCTTTCAAAATTACTACGTACTAAGGAACTATCACAGAGTAATGATTCCTCTAGATGTTTATTTGTCGGAAAATTTTGTTTACTTTTTTTTTGATTGAATATCATCAAATTTTTTTAGCTAAAATATTGTTTTACATTTTTTTTTCGATTTTATTTCCCTTCAAAAAAAATTTTTTGGGTCAGAATTTTAATTTTATAGCCGTAAAATAATCGACAATTATCCAGCAACCCACCATACAATTTTTATGCATATCCAATAATAATTAGATTAGTAAATAACAACTTGAAATTGACATACCCTTCCTACATTTCAAGTGGCAGATTAGGGAGTCTGAGTCAGTGTGGTTGGCGGCCATTTTGTGGACATATCCGAAGCGTAAGCTGCCCTATCTATATATATTCTTGTTCCCTATAGAATTTGTGATATTTTGGTATATTTTTACCTGCATAAATATCATATTATATATTAAATATATGTATTTTTTTACGAAATTTCCAAGTACTCAAAAAATTACCTTTAGATATGGCCCCTGATATAAATGTAATTTACAAAATAATGAAGATTTTTTTACATATTTCTATTTTAGGATAACATATGTTTATTCCCAAAAAAAATTAGCCACTTCCTATTTCATTTGGGTACCCAAAAAAATTCATGAAATTTGGACAATTTTTTTTGGCCAAAAAAAGTTACCCTTTTTTTCTCATTTCAGATCTTCACCTCCATGGGTCTGACTTCATCCAAAATACATCAAGATGTGTCCTAAACATTCAAGAATCAATTCCTAAAAGGATTTGTGTATATATGTATAAACTTTTTTTTTATGAATTTTTATGTCAGGTCTTTTTATTTTTCTACTTAATTTTTTAAAATATTTATAATAAATAGTTTTTCTGCAGATGAGTAGTATTTATCTTTACAGTTGTTTTAAGCATTCATTGAAGTTTTTTTTGGCAAAAGAAAAAAGGAGGTTACTGCAAAAACTGATTTTTCAAGAATTTTTTTTGCCGTCGGGGTCGTTCGCGTCCGAGTATACCCTTAAAGGGGTGTCCGAGGACCGTACCTATCCAGGGTTCATTAAGTCAAGTGTTTCTGTGTATGTCAAGTAAAGGTTTGTTTTTTATATTTCTCTCGTACTAGATGATTATTTTTATAATAAATTTGTTAAAATATAGCCGTATTCTACTTAATTCCCGAATGGTTTTGAGAGGCTAGCCCTTAAGGCCTTGTGACCCGCCCAGAACATCGGGCAATTTAGTAAACCGGTGAAATTTCGCCACAACAGTAATAGTAAGAATAAATTTATTATTAAGATTACATAACATAATTAGCATTGATACGTTTTTAAATCTACCGTCTCCTCCCCACTCTGCCTCCGCCCACTACCATCCCAAGTCATGTCACTCCAAAGGTAAATAAAATTTGATTTTTCCTTTACAGTGCAGAATAAAATTTATATTTATGCCTGTAATGTTTTCTAATTATATACATGTACTGTATAGTACATGTACATTATATATAAGTATACTGTAGTACAGTGCTTACCATACTATTTTGTTACGTACTAATTTTCAATGTTTTTACCTGGGGTTTTGCACACATTAGCTATTCTATTGCCCGCCATACTACATTTTCACTATACGATACCAACTCCAGAACGTATTAATGTCGTATGGCGGGGGTCTACTTACTAAAGCCTCTAGGCTAGTAGCCTAGAAGCGGTGAAATGGATTATCTAAAACACCGAAACTCTCTCGTATACTATCTGTGGAAGAGGAAAATTTTTGCAGTGATATCTTATATGTATAAAATATTGCCTAAAGCTTCAATAAATTACCACACTAGAAAACTATATCATGCATGAAAGCAAGGGCTAGACGCCTAGGCTAAGAAGCCTAGCGTATATGAGGATCGGGTACCTAAATCGTTGAAACCACGATACTATCAGCATAATATAAAAATTTCCTAGTAATGAAGGCTAAATAGCTAAATTTATTAAAGCAAAATATACCGGGAAGGTCGTTCTGGCTGACTAAATGACACATGCATAGCGAACGCCAGCGTCCATGACGCCTCCGTTTAGGCAACAGCTCTTGTTACGTTAATTAAACCTTGAATCGAGGAAAAAACTGGCAAGAGCTTACATTTATACAAAATAAAGATAATACTCATCTTCCCAGAGGCAGATGAGGTTGGAGAAAGCATCATAACAGAAAATAATCCAAAAAAAATAGCGTGAGGGCACTGTGAAACACCGAGTAAGGCTCGCTACAAAAGATGGAATAACAAGATGGCGCCCGGATGTGACGTCATACAGGTACTCAATAGTAGGAGTAGAGCGATGCCTTAATGACGGCTCTCCTCCAATTCTCGCCACTTTCCCCTCTCGAAGCATAAACGCTATTAGGGGTGTAGATAGTTATGTGGCATGTCAAGAATACGTCCTCTGATATTATGCGATATCCCTAAAGGCGAAAGCTAGGGATATTCGCGCCAGGGATATATCACTGCAGTTAAATATAACCTAGGAAGCTACTAGGAAGGAACTTCCCTCAGGACGAGATGGCCTGAGCCCAAAAAACACATATCTAAAGTATATAAATATGTACAGGAGTAGAGCCTGCCATGTACTACTGTATGTAAAATACATATATTTTTTACTTAAAAATGTGATTCTGCTAAAAAAAAGACTGAAGCGGGAGATATACACAAGAGGAGTGAAGATGCCGCAAGACAGACACTGAGTGACGGTCAGCGTTTCCATTTCTGATGTAAATTATGCGCTACATGAACTCCCAAAACACATAAGCAAGGAGCTACTTTTTTACGATAAAACAATGATAGACTTGAAATTGTTTTAATAAGTCACCTTGCGAAGAAAGACTCTGGAGGGCAACCTGTCGTGTTCAAGACATGATACTGAATAGTTCTGTTACCATTCATATCAATAAGTAGATGCTACAAATATGGCAGAAAAAATATTGTTCCTCAATAATTTCAAAATTTATTATTTGAGGATTATTTACATAGAAGTTTTATTTCTATTGAAAACTCACAAATCAAAAAAACTTCCAACAGTCTGGTCTTCAGAGAAGCATGTGCAGGGGAACTTCAACTCATTTGAAGGAGAGGCAGCTGCTGTGAAACCTTTTCGTTAATGCAGGTAAATTACAGAAGAAGAAGAAGAATAAGAAGAAAACTCCAGGTTCTGAGAAAGGATTTGGAGAATTCATCCTTCTTCCTTCGCTTGATGATCAGAGGAGCCAGGTAGCCTAAAGTTTGCACTTCTGCAAGTCAGAGTGATTGGTTCTACACTAGAAGCGAGTTTGTCTAGTGTCGAAGTAGGGGGCTGGGGTCTGGAGATGCCATTGGCAACCTTCTCCGTGTGTGACAAGCCCTTGAATCCTATCTCACTGGAACCTTCCCCTCTTCCTCCCCCCCCCCTTTCTGTGGTGTTAACAATTCCTCCTCAACAGGTTGTGTAGTGAGCCTAACTCCTGCACAGACAAGTGCCTCGTCCTGCCCTCTGATACTGAAGTGTAGAATGATAGGTAAGGTAAAACTTGAGAGATTTTTTAGAGAGAACAGCAGGTTATTGATAAAATCCTATAATTAAATGGATGAAAAAAATAACATAAAAGATAAGGTTATCCAAAATAATTATCAAAGTGTATTATTTGGGAAGTACTCACATAGAAACATTAACTTTAACCCTGGATAGGTACGGTCCTCGGACACCCCTTTAAGGGTATACTCGGACGCGAACGACCCCGACGCCAAAAAAAATTCTTGAAAAATCAGTTTTTGCAGTAACCTCCTTTTTTCTTTTGCCAAAAAAAACTTCAATGAATGCTTAAAACAACTGTATAGATAAATACTACTCATCTGCAGAAAAACTATTTATTATAAATATTTTAAAAAATTAAGTAGAAAAAAAAAGACCTGACATAAAAATTCATAAAAAAAAAGTTTATACATATATACACAAATCCTTTTAGGAATTGATTCTTGAATGTTTAGGACACATCTTGATGTATTTTGGATGAAGTCAGACCCATGGAGGTGAAGATCTGAAATGAGAAAAAAAGGGTAACTTTTTTTGGCCAAAAAAATTTGTCCAAATTTCATGAATTTTTTTGGGTACCCAAATGAAATAGGAAGTGGCTAATTTTTTTAGGGAATAAACATATGTTATCCTAAAATAGAAATATGTAAAAAAATCTTCATTATTTTGTAAATTACATTTATATCAGGGGCCATATCTAAAGGTAATTTTTTGAGTACTTATAAATTCCGTAAAAAAATACATATATTTAATATATAATATGATATTTATGCAGGTAAAAATATACCAAAATATCACAAATTCTATAGGGAACAAGAATATATATAGATAGGGCAGCTTACGTTTCGGATATGTCCACAAAATGGCCGCCAACCACACTGACTCAGACTCCCTAATCTGCCACTTGAAATGTAGGAAGGGTATGTCAATTTCAAGGTGTTATTTACTAATCTAATTATTATTGGATATGCATAAAAATTGTATGGTGGGTTGCTGGATAATTGTCGATTATTTTACGACTATAAAATTAAAATTCTGACCCAAAAAAATTTTTTTGAAGGGAAATAAAATCGAAAAAAAAAATGTAAAACAATATTTTAGCTAAAAAAATTTGATGATATTCAATCAAAAAAAAAGTAAACAAAATTTTCCGACAAATAAACATCTATAGGAATCATTACTCTGTGATAGTTCCTTAGTACGTAGTAATTTTGAAAGAATTGGGAAAAAACGAAAAAATGGCAATCACCGGAAAATCGAACACATACCTATATATACGCCATATCTGGCTAAAAAAAAGATAGGCATGGGTAGCCAGATCATCTAGAAACACTTTCCAACACTATAAAAATATAAGTTTTGCGACACTACTTGCCAATTCCTTACGGTAACATGACTAAGCAAAAAAATGCAAAACAAATAAAAAGGGGCACTCGAGGAAAAATGGCTAACATTCTAATATACGGCATTTCAGAAAAAAAAAATTCAGCCACGTGCTAGGCAAACCATCAAGGCACATTTTCCGACAAATAAACATCTAAATGAATAATTACTCTGTGATAGTTCCTTAGTACGTAGTAATTTTGAAAGAAATGGGAAAAAACGAAAAAATGGCAATCACAGGAAAATCGAACACATACCTATATATACGCCATATCTGGCTAAAAAAAAGAAGATAGGCATGGGTAGCCAGATCATCTAGAAACACTTTCCAACACTATAAAATTATAAGTTTTGCGACACTACTTGCCAATTCCTTACGGTAACATGACTAAGCAAAAAAATGCAAAACAAATAAAAAGGGGCACTCGTGGAAAAATGGCCATTCTAATATACGGCATTTCAGAAAAAAAAATTTCAGCCACGTGCTAGGCAAACCATCAAGGCATATTTTCCGACAAATAAACATATAAATGAAATATTACTCTGTGATAGTTCCTTAGTACGTAGTAATTTTGAAAGAAATGGGAAAAAACGAAAAAATGGCAATCACAGGAAAATCGAACACATACTTATATATACGCCATATCTGGCTAAAAAAAAAATAGGCATAGGTAGCCAGATCATCTAGAAACACTTTCCAACACTATAAAAATATAAGTTTTGCGACACTACTTGCCAATTCCTTACGGTAACATGACTAAGCAAAAAAATGCAAAACAAATAATAAGGGGCACTCGCGGAAAATTGCCCAACATTCTAATATACGACATCTCAGATAAAAAAAAAGACATGCACGTGTTAGCCCAACCATCAAGGCACACTTTCTAACATATAAACATGAAAAAAAAATCAATAATATACGGCAATTCCTTACTACGTAGTAAATTTTTACAAATATTGAAAAAAAACAGAAATTGGCAACCGCAGTTAAATACCCAATATACCAATAACTACGTCGTATCTGACAAAAACAAAATCACGCATGGGTAGCCAGATCATCTAGACACACTTTCCAACACTAAAAAAGCAAAAGTTTTACGACACTATTTCGCAATATCTTACGGAAAAATGACTTGGCAAAAAAATGAAAAAAAATGAAAAAGGGACACTCGCGGTAAAATGCCCGACATTCTAATATACGACATCTCAGATAAAAAAAAAGACATGCACGTGTTAGCCCAACCATCAAGGCACACTTTCTAACACATAAACATGAAAAAAAAATGAATAATATACGGCAATTCCTTACTACGTAGTAATTTTTACAAATATTGAAAAAAAAACAGAAATTGGTAACCGCAGTTAAATACCCAATATACCAATAACTACGTCGTATCTGACAAAAACAAAGTCATGCATGGGTAGCCAGATCATCTAGACACACTTTCCAACACTAAACAAGCAAAAGTTTTACGACACTATTTGGCAATATCTTACGGAAAAATGACTTGGCAAAAAAATGAAAAAAAATGAAAAAGGGGCACTCGCGGTAAAATGGTCCTCGTGGTGATGAACGACATTTTAACTAAAAAAAAAAACATGCACATGGTAGCCAAACAATCCACCAAGACTTTCCACAACTGATAACCTATACAAGTTGCACCATTCTACGACAATTTCATAATACTGTACGTAATAACTTTGATAATTATGCAAACTACCCTAGAAGGGTAAACTCGGACGCGAACGACCCCGATGCGTCTCAGAAATCGGGGAAGGAGTACAGCTACAGCAATGCACATCTGGACACTACTAGAGCGTGTAGGGGAGACACCTCCTGCAGGTCGATCACCCACAAATTCAGTCACGGGGGTGAGTCACGTGAGAAAAACCTGTTTTTTTTTGACGCTCGGGGTCGCAAACGACCCACCGTACCTATCCAGGGTTAATGAAAGCCTACCAGTCAAAGGTAAGGAGTTTTTCCAGGAAAGTTAATCAGAATAAAATGTATTTTTTTGCTTTATAAAAAGTTACAGTATCTTTGCTAGGATTTATCCTTATTAAATGTAAAACCTGAAACCTCTGACAAGTGATAGGTATGAAATCTACCTAATTGTGCTTAGAACTTTTGTTGTGGCCGGTTCAGTTAGCATACAGTGCCAATTACAAGTTGTGTTAATCTCTCTAGAGGCAATGAGTCAATAAAAAAACATTCCTATTCATGATATCTATTGTTTCTTAGTCATCAATTATAATTAATACAATTTATAACATCTATTATTAGTTGAAACCCAACTTTCATCACTAAAATTGTAGATGAGAAGTTATCTCTTTTTTCCCCCTACAATGCCATATCAAATTGTAAGGCTCCTATTAGCCCAGGACTTTAAGGGTTTTGAGTGGAAATAATTAGATAACAGCTGAAACTTTGCAGAAGTATAGACAATTGTGACCTGAACAACATATGAAAAGTCCCACTGTCTCCCGCGCTTGCGTTAGCCGCCATATTGTAAAATGGCCGCCATATTGGAATTTCCTTAAAATTGAAATATCTCAAAAAATATTACTTTTATCAGAAAACACCATTCAATAAATGTTGTTTAGAATTGTTTTTATATAGGAATCAATGTGTTATTTCATAAAAATAAGTAAATTTATGTGCAGGAAAAATAAAAATATTGAAATTTCATTCATAATTTTATTTTCAACAACATTTTCCTTGGAAATGGTGGACTGCATGTCAAAATGCTTCGAAACAAATGTTGTAGAACAAACATTTTTCGTTTAAAAGGTATATACAAGTCTATGTTTATTTTGAAAACTAAAGAAGTTACAAGACATAAACGAAGAGAAACGCTAGACCTTAACCGCACCCTTGATGGGTTGGGAACGTTCCACAGCATGAGTGGTGTGAAATGTGTAACGCCTGCCCGTGCAGTATTAACCAGTACTGCAGTTCAGAGAATTATGGATGTAAGTAGTTCAAGTAATGCTGGGGAACAATTCCAATAAAGACATATAGAAAACCTATAAACATGTCAGGTATGCAAAATATAATAGCAAAGGCATCTATCTCATGCGATACTTATCAACCAGTAACTGTAAAACATGCTCGACAGTTAGATACCTTATGGGTATGTGGAAGCTACTTGAGTACAAGTAAAATACCAGGCTGGAATGACTACATGCAAACACAAATGAGAGATGGTCATTTTGAAACTAATATACTTGCACTCCCCTTCATCAACTTGAACCAGGGAATCTATCAACTATATACACAGCACTTTTACATGCTGTTGAGGGCACTAAGTCCCAGAATTAAACTCACTGTGTAGTAACTTTTGACCAGCCCCTCTATATGAAAGCAGTTGAAATAGTTGGTGCAGTTGGCGAAGAAAGCCCATTGTCAAAAGTAGTTGTGCGTTTGGGTGGGTTCCATCTTCTCATGTCCTTCATGGGAGCAATAGGCACCGTCATGCGTGGAAGTGGACTGGAAGAATTGTGGGTCACAATATATTCAGAAATTTCTGTAAGAGACATGCTTTCTGGACACACATATTATCGTGCCCTTCGAGCTCACTTTCTTACACAGGCTGCTCTTACAAGAATTCTTCTAGATGATGTCCATATGAATGATGAAGAATGTAGTGTAATCCTGGAGATATTCCACTCCTTCTTGACCCATGAAGTTGATGTTGAAAACATACTAAATCATGAAATCTTAACAGACATTAATACTAAGCTGATAAACAACATCAATCAAAAGGAGGACTTGAGTCGCAAAGCAAGACTTTGGTTACAATATCATGAGCAAGTATCCCTAATTAAGCTCTTTCTGAGAGCTGAACGCACAGGACAGTGGGATTTGCACCTGTATTGTGTACGAGAGATGCTTCCACATTTCCATGCTGCGGGCATTTACATTATGCCAAAGCTGCACAGATCTATTTACAGCAAATGCATGAACTTTCCAATACAATGGCAAAGAGGGAATATGAGAAACTTACAATTGATGGATTCTTCACGGTGCGTCGCAGCAATCGTTATTGGTCAGGGACATGGAGTGATATGATAATTGAGCAGTATCTGATGAAGGGATTTAAATCTTCTGGGGGACTTACACATGGCAGGGGTATTACCGAGAGCACTTTAGCCCAGTGGATAAAAGCAATGCCAGCAAGTACACAAGTTTGTGATGCTGTGGAGAAATTTACTGGTGTTTCATCTGCAACAACTGAACAGTATGTTGAATAGAGAGAATCACGACAGTTTAATGATGAGAAGCACTTACAAATATTGCAGAACTGGCTACGATCTCACTCTCCATTTCAAGAAACTTTTAGTGGGTTGGTATCCTTGGGAACAGGAATAATTGCTGATGATTTAGTGAACTGTGACACAGCAAAATCAATTGGCTTAAAAGAAATGCATGATATTGATGGCAAGAAGTTCTCAACTATTCACTTAAAAAGAAAGAACGCAGTACGGTCAATATCAGTCATGAGGAATGGACTGAAAGTTTGTGAGGATGTTGTTGCAGTGAACTCTCAACAGCAGAATTATATGTGTTTTGAAAAATGATGACCAACTTGCTAATTATATGACTTATGAATTGGCCCCTAAACCTCCTTCACTCTTTGATGATATCTCAATGAGAAAAGGGCACAAAGCAGCCTTAGTGACTAAATTGGAATCATATGGACCTTGGGAAGGGTTAAGTTCAGATGAATACCAGTATGTTGTGGATGGTGGTCATCTTCTTCATAAAGTTGTGTGGCCAAGGCCAGCTATGTATCGGGATATTTTTCAAGCCTACACAGGTTATGTAATCAATCATAATGGCTAAAATGCAACAGTTGTTTTTGATGGCTACCCAGTGACACCAAAAACCAAATCTCAAGAGCAAAATTTTAGGGCATCCAAGCATTGTTCTATAGAAGTTGAAGTCAATGAGGAATGTTACTCAACGTTACCGCAAGCAGATTTCCTGTGTAATAAGCGTAACAAGACACTGCTGATCAGTAAACTGAAGGACCACATGCAGCGTGCTGGCATTACAGTTGTAGTTGCCAAGGAAGATGCAGATATGTCTATTGTTCAAACTTCTTGGTCATTAGAAAATAGTGGACATATTGTAGCAGTGGTGGGTGACGACACAGACTTACAAGTACTTCTAGTATCTCTTTCTAAATCATCCACAAAAATAAATTTGATTAAACCTGGCAAAGTACACAACCTCAACAAGATCTATGATATTAGGAAACATATCTAACCTGGGACATCTTCGTCAACATCTGTTCCCCCACGCTGTTACAGGCTGTGACACAACATCAGCTTTATATGGGAAGGGGAAGAAAAAGTCCTTTGATATTTTGAAGAAGAGCCAAGACATATGCAATACAGTGTCTGTATTTGATAACCGAGAAGCATCTAAAGATGAAGCTGGCGAAGTTTTCCTCCTTCCTATGTACGAAGCGAAGAAATTTCAAACATTGGACAGGTATCCTTTGCATACATATAAGAGAACAGTTGCAAAGATGTCACTTAAATCTGAGTTTCAGTTATCAACATTGCCACCAACAAGTGATGCAGCTCGCTTGCACTCGTTTAGGGTGTTCCACCAAGTACAGCATTGTCATGGTAACCATCTCTCTCCAGTCGAATGGGGATGGGAGAGTTCCAAAAATGGGCTGAAACCCATCCCTTCAATGAAACCTCCAGCTCCAGATGACTTGTTACATTTAGTCAGCTGTAACTGTCGCAAAGGATGCCGTCATCAATGTGAATGTCGTAGGGTTGGTTTATCATGTTCATCCATCTGTGGACAGTGTCGTGATGTTGGATGTGAAAATTCACTACCATTTGAGGAGGATGTTGAAGAAGACGCTCATGAGATGGTAGAAAACTTAACATCCAGAATGTTTGAGCTCTGAGTGTGTTCTATTCAGATATAATTCAATCCATATTTACTTTAAAGAGAACCCTATATGACATACTTGTCCCACAATTACTTTATGCAAACCTGCTGTTATATCTTTATGTGTTTGAGAGCTTACATTTTTATTAATGAACAATCTCTCAGTTGAAATATTTTCTTTCGTATTTATTGTTATTGCATATGTAAGTATAAACAAAGTGTATGTATTATTAATCCTACACAAGGTATTTGTCTGAAACCTCATTAATATATCAGGCATCCTTCTCTATTCCAAAAAAAAAAAGGCACGAGATCCTTTCACTGCTATTGTAAATTTCACTATTAAGAAATGAATAATGATGCCTATCAAAACATTGTCCAATGATTTATCTGAATGATTGCAAATCAACACTTCTTAATTTAAAAAAAAAAAAAAAAAAGTTTTGATTCTGTACGTGAAAATTTGACATTTCAGTTTTCTATATATTTTCCTCCATAACCTTTTTATTTATGAATATAAGTATAAACTTGTATATAAGATTCAAAAGAAGAAAGTTTGCTCTATAACTTTTGTTTAGAAGCATTTTGTCATATAGGACACCAGTTCTGTGGAAATTGTCTTTGAAAATAAATTCATTACTTTAATTTCAATATTTTTTTTATTTTTTTCATGTAGATTTTCTTTTTTTTTAAAGTAATCTAGGGAGTACTATAAAACAATTAATTCTGAACAACTTTTATTGAGTGGTGCTTTTTGATAAAATTGATATTTTTCGAGATATTTGAATTTTAAGGAAATCCAATATGGCGGCCATTTTCCATAATGGCGGCTAACGCAAGCGTGGGAGACAATGGGAATTTAAATATGTTGTTCAGGTCACAATTCTCTATACCTGTGCAAAGTTTATGCTTTTATCTAATTATTTCCCAAAACTCCCCAATTTTGACCTATCGTTCCTGGGCTATATGATTTGTCGGGATT
>NW_027169941.1:30000-31953 GCF_036898095.1 Palaemon carinicauda | reverse complement strand
TGATTTCGATTCTTCTAAAATAAAACCTGAATTTGACTTGGTCAGGGTTCGAATCCTTGGCCGACCAGACGCTATTATCATAATGTTAATTCTCCCTTGGGTCTCTGATCCCGAGGCAGAGCGATTTCAATTTTCAATGGTCATTAATAGATTAAATGAATAAATGAAAATCCCAAGTCTTTTTAGTGAGGTAGATTTGCACTGACTCGCCAGGGTGCCCTTTTAGCTTGGATAAGTGTCCTGATCGCTGATTGGTTACACTAGATAATTTTAACCAATCAGATAGCAGGAAACATTTCCGAAGTAAAAGGGTACCGCTGCGAGTCAGTGCAAATGCGCCCTTTAAAAAAAAATGAGTATAGTATACCATCTGCTGTCCTTAGGACCGATGACCCTCTATATGTGACATTATATACCGTCTTAATGATCATGAAATACAGTACATCATATGTTGGAAGAAGAAAGCGCCGTTTCTGATGAAGTTGTTGACAGGAATTCTGATGGGTTTAGTGATTTTGAACGAGAATTGACAGATAATCGAAATATTCTCGATCGGAAATATATTGATGAAACCATTTCCGATGACGATTGTGATGAAGACTGAGATTTAGATGATGCAAGGGAGATTGATGACAGAGATATTTCACGATTCAGTGACATAAATGAAACCCAGTCAAACCCACAAATGAAACTCAATCAAACACTGTTGGTTACAGAAGAGGTATGCAAGGTAGAAGCAGTATTGTAGCCGGTAGTCTTAAGCGATGTTTACACGGTCGACAGCGGTTCGACAAACAAGTATTTGAAGTGATGTTCGAACGCGTAAACGGGGTATTTGGTTGTCAGATACGTTCGTCGAACGGCTCGAGGAAAGTTTGTTCTTGACAGACTTTAGTGGGCGGGGTTTAACTATCCACAAACCTTATGTATTTGTGGCGACTCCACCTCTCCGAGCCGTTTGATAAGTAGGTTCGAAAACCAGGTTCGACGATCCGTTCTACCGTGTAAACCCCGCTTTATCTTGCTTTATCGATACGTTTATTTTACCTTACCTCAGTTTATCTAGAACGTTTGTTTTTCCTTCGTTAGGTTTATCTAGAACGTTTCTTTTCCCTTACCTCTGTTTATCTAGAATTGTTCTTTTCCTTTACCACTGTTTATCTAGAAGGTTTCTTTTACCTTACCTTGGTTTATCTGGAACTTTTCTTTTTCCTTACCTCTGTTTATCTAGAATGCATCTTTTACCTTACCTCTGTGGAAGAAAGAGACAGGATCATATGGTAGGAAAGAAAGACGAGCCATTTTTTGTCCTAGTGGCTGGACAGATAGTGAATGATTTATTCCGAATATAATTCCAGACTGAAGTAAAAATGAATAATGAGAGTTATTCTACCCCTCGGTGTTAATGAATATAATTTCTTATGACTTTTATAAGAACCAGGAAGTAGTTAACGTCATGGGAGAGGAGACAAATCGCTACAGAGAACAGAGGGCAATTGGCTGGGATCCAAAAAAAAAAAAGGTGTATTCGCTCGAAGAGAGAGAGAGAGAGAGAGAGAGAGAGAGAGAGAGAGGGAGAGAGAGAGAGAGAGAGAGAGAGAGAGAGTGAGTTTTGCCTCGGAAATGAAACACATTTTATGTGATATTATTTCTAATATATTGAGAGAGAGAGAGAGAGAGAGAGAGAGAGAGAGAGAGAGAGAGAGAGAGAGAGAGAGAGAGAGAGAGAGAGTTTTGCCTGGGAAATGAAACATTTTATGTGATATTATTTCTAATATATTGAGAGAGAGAGAGAGAGAGAGAGAGAGAGAGAGAGAGAGAGAGAGAGAGAGAGAGAGAGAGAGAGAGAGAGGAGAGAGAGAGAGAGAGAGAGAGAGAGTTTTGCCTGGGAAATGAAACCTATTTTATGTTGTATTATTTCTAATATATTGACAGAGAGAGAGAGAGAGAGAG
>NW_027169941.1:0-25000 GCF_036898095.1 Palaemon carinicauda | reverse complement strand
TCGCTAGGTATAAATTAGTTAGTCAGAGCGACATTCCTGGTTGTTTTGCTTTAATAAATTTTAGCTATTTAGCATTACATAGGATTTCCTTTCGTGCTTAGTATTATTTGGCGAAGTATTCGCCATTCTGGCCTACGCTAGGCCATGTAGCCTAGTCGTTTGGTCCTAGTACTTCATGCATGATTTTGGTTTTTCCGAGTGTAATTAAAATTTTATTGAAGCTTTAGGCTATATTTTATACATTTTTGACTGTGTGGAATATTTCCAAGATTGTATACGTGTGAGTTTCGGTGAATTAGGTAATCGATTCTCTTGGTGCCTAGGCTAGTTGCTTATGGAGCCTTAGTATACTTTATCATACTCCCCGGTTGCTTTCTTTTCTTCGGAGAAGGTATGCAATCCCTTTCCCTCTGTTTAAGCCTTGGGCTTATCCCTAAGTGGTTTTTTCCGAATTTATTTTCGATAAAACTATACTAGGGTGTTACTGTACCTTCCTGTTCCTGTAGTTATGGTTCAAGAGGGACAGAACAACAGAGTTTTTAGTCTGAGTCTGTGTTGTCTGGCTTGGGGCTGAGTCCCCCTCGCTGACCTAACACATACAAAGGGAGCTTAGCTCCCTTAGGTCACTACCGAAGGTTTCTGTAGTTATGATTCCTTCTTTTGTGATCTACCAGACTAGTCCTGTTGCTGTTCTCGGGGGAGGATAAGTTCTTCCCTTGGGAGTAGCAACGCCTTCCTTGCTTTGGTGCTCTGGAAGCTGGCAAGTATTGCTGGCCTTTCCCCTTAGATCTCCCTTAGGCTAAGATAAGTTTCTTGGCTGCGGGTGATCTGTCACTAAAGCAAGGTTGGCAGGACCCTCTTGTCCCTTCCCCCTCTATCTCCGTAATGGCCTAGCCATTACTCTACTGTACGTCGTTCTACATCTAGACCTAGTATAGGTTAGGATGTGGAATTGACTCAGCCCCTTGCCGGCCGGCAGAGCTGGCCGGCAGGGGTCTTACTGTACTGTACGTCGTTCTACTTCTGGACCTAGTATAGGTTGGGATGTGGAATTGTCTCAGCCCATTGCCGGCCGGCAGAGCTGCTGGCCGGCAAGGGTCTTATGTTTTCGAGTGCTGCCCGGACCTCTCTTGGTCCCTCATCCATGCCTGCCGGCAGAGCCGGACGGCATTGGTCAAGGAAGCCTGAATTAGTTTCTCCCCTTCCTTATATGCACTCTTTCGGTTGCCGGGCTTGGAGGTTGTGTACACTCTTATCCCGGCATCCATTCTATTTTCTTCTAGTGCTGTACCTGTCCCGGCTGCCGGCCTATGAGGCCGGCAGCTGGGCAGGTGTAGTCCTCTGGTTCTTTTGCTGCCGGCTGGCATCGGTCTTGTACCTTTGCCGGCCGGCTTATGTCAGTCCTTGTCTGCCGGTCACCAAGAGTGTGGCCGGCAGCTGGGTACTACCTTGTGTAGTTGCTGGCCGGCAGCCATTGCCGACCAACACTGGCTGTTACCGGCCGGCAGTTGCTGCCGACCGGCACAGGCATTTGAACCAGAGTGCTGCCGCCCTATAGCTGTTAAGTAGTATACTTTAAAGCTAGTTGTGGTGTGTGCCGGCCGGCAAAGGCAGGCCGGCACACATCCCCCTATACTGTACTAGTATTCTTCTGTATAGCATATACAGTAAGAAGAAAACTATAGTAAAGGTTTTGGTACAGCACTGTATCTTCTAACACTATTGTGTTTTCTTGCACATCCCTTTGCTGTTGCCCTCAGATAGGAAGCTGAGTTCTTCCCTGTCTATTATCCAGGATTTTAAAATCATTGCTTAGGTGTGAGCTCCACCTGTTTCCTCTGGAAACCTTGCATTGGTTACTCTAGAAGAGATAAACCATTTTGATTTTATTATCTGGAAGGCTGCAACAATGGGTTGTGAGGGAAACACAAGTGTGTGTCTTTCCTTTATGAATTGTTATGCTATACTATGCATATCCAGTGATACATAGTTCACTTGATACTCATGGAAATTTCTTCTCTTTACAGGAGGACCCTCCGAAGTGCGGAACTGTTTTCTGCAATGTCCGCAGCAAGAACCTCTGCGGACATGAGTGTTGTAGGAGACACGCAGCATGCGCTGTCTCCAAGGATGATCTCCAGTATTGGGACCCTCAGGTATGTACTGTATGCACTAACCTGATTACTGAGGCTTTTGATTCCCCTAGAACGACGGAATCAAGGGATATAGCAAGGGAAAAGCTTCGTACTTGGGTAAGGGGCTTCAAGAAGAACACCTCTGGCCCTTATCTTCCAAGTGAGAAGATGAGGGCGTATCTTTTTCCCCAGGCATCAGCTGATGCAGTGATTCCCCAGCCTCAAGAGGAGATCCCTCAAGATCAAGTCCAGGTGGACGTGGAAGTCGCAGTCGCGATGCAAGACATCCAGTTGGATGACAGGATGTCTGACCTGGACGAACGTTTGGAAGAAGACCTCCTGGCAGAAGGTCAGGATGAAGTTCAAACCCCGGATGTCGTAGAGGATGAGGTCGACGAGGTGTCGGCTACTCCGGTTCAGATGCCGGAGCCTATCCCCTCAACATCGGCTGGTCTCCCAGTAGAACTGGGACAGGCCCTCTCTTCGATTGTTGGAATGATCCAACAAATGCAGAAGGAGAATCAGGAGAAGGCGGCTGTAATGGAACTGCGTATGCAGTCCCTGGCAGAATCACATGGGCCCCGGAAAAGGCTCAATGTGAAAGACCTTCCCATATGCTCAGATGCTAACCCATGGAGGTATGCTGAGCACATGCCGATGACGACTGGAAAGATCGTCATCTCGGATAAGCTGGGTTCAGTTCCCCTAGAGGAGGTAGAATTCTGGCCCAGCAAGGCATCATATCCGGACTGCTATGTCCGGCTGAGAAAAGAACCAGCTTCAAGGGAGGAGACAGAGCCGAAGGAGGTCATTATTATGGACCACGCTAAGGCTCAAGCCCTACTTTCATCCTCGATGAAAGAGAGGGGCTTCTCTAACTCGAAGGTAGCTGCATTGAGCAAGAAGCTCCCTTCTTTTGTGTCCTCTCCTGATAGAGCCTTCCCCTTTTTACAGAAAGGGTTTGCGGCTGTCCTAAAGGCAGTCGAGGCCGGCAAGCCTTGCCCCTCCCTGGAGGAGTGTAAACCCTTGTCGCTGGCCCTGCCTATGGACCACAAAGACTGGAAGGATGTCCATCTGACATTCTCAGTGGGAAAGTTGGAGGCTGATATTACCGGACGGCAATTCGGCGAGGACCTCCCCAAGCTGTCCGACTCTCTTTTACGAAGAGAGTTCGAGACAAAAGAAAGACTGGCTGCCTCAATGTCTCATCAGAATACTCTTGAGACGATGGCAAGTGACCCCAAGGTCCATGAAATGTTCATGGTAGTGGCTAAGTCTCACCTAGCCACAGTGACGAAGGACCTTTATGGCTTCGTCAAGGCAAGGAGAGCTTGCAGGGAGTTCGTGTTCACCGGGGCTTCGGTGAGACACGAGCCAAGGAAGTTAATCTCCTCCAACATTTGGGGAAAAGACCTTTTCCCTACCGATGTGGTCAAAGAGGTTGTTGATAAGGCCGCCGTGGAGAATAGAAACCTTCTCCAGAAGTGGGGCCTGGCTATCAAAAGAAAATCTTCCCCGGATGAGGGTCCTCAACCAAAGAGGAAGAATATGAGGACTAGGCTACCGTCTCGGCCAGCCAAGCCTTATAAACAGCAACAGCAACTGCAATTGCCATTGCCTCCAGTGCCCCAGATGGTGGCACAAACCCCGACTACTTTTCAGTGGGTACCCCAGGCTGTGCCAGGTCAGTCAACCACATTCACCCCAACGTTCGAAGGACAGTCTTCTTCCTTTCGTGCAAAACCTAGAGGAGCAGCCAGAGGCTCGTCTAGGCGCCCCTCAAGGGGAAGGGGATTCAGAGGTGGCCGTGGTCAGGGAGGCAAGACCTCAGGACGGCAGTCCAAGTGAAACGATACCGGTAGGAGGGAGACTGATGAAATTTTGGGATCGCTGGACCTTCGATCCCTGGGCCCAAAGCCTACTCAAGAATGGACTGGGCTGGAGCTGGTACAGCACTCCACCCCCGTGCCTTCGGTTTTTCCAACACTCCACCCCCGTTTTGGAGGAGTACGTTCAAGAACTGTTGGAGAAAAAGGTAATCCGAAAGGTGAAGTCCATCAAATTCCAAGGGAGGCTGTTTTGTGTTCCCAAGAAAGACTCGGAAAAGCTCAGAGTCATTCTGGACTTGTCGCCACTCAACAAGTTCATAGTGAATTGCAAATTCAAGATGCTAACACTGCAACACATAAGGACCTTACTGCCCAAGAGGGCATACTCAGTCTCTATAGACTTGTCAGACGCCTATTGGCACATTCCAATCAGCCGTCGACTCTCCCCCTACCTAGGGTTCAGGCTACAACGGAGACTGTACGCCTTCAGAGCCATGCCATTCGGGCTAAACATAGCCCCAAGGATTTTCACGAAGCTTGCGAGCGCAGCTCTCAAACAATTACGCCTAAAGGGAATTCAGGTAGTAGCCTACCTGGACGACTGGCTGGTGTGGGCAGCATCCGAGACCGAATGCTTGCAAGCTTCCAGTCAGGTGATCCAGTTCCTAGAGTACCTAGGCTTCAAGATCAACAGAAAAAAGTCTCGACTTTCTCCATCCCAAAAGTTCCAGTGGCTGGGAATCCACTGGGACCTTTTGTCACACAGTTTCTCCATCCCGACGAAGAAAAGGAAGGAGATAGCGGGCTCTGTCAAGAGACTTCTAGATTCCGAAAGGATATCAAGACGCGAACAGGAGAGGGTACTAGGCTCTCTGCAGTTTGCTTCAGTGACAGACCCAGTGCTAAGAGCACAGCTAAAGGATGCAACATGAGTTTGGAGAAGGTATGCATCAAACGCGCGAAGAGACCTGAGAAGACCAGTGCCGCCTCGGCTACATACTCTTCTCAGACCTTGGTCCCAAGCCAGACATCTAAAGAAGTCGGTTCTTCTTCAGCCACCTCCCCCGTCGATGACGATTCACTCAGACGCCTCAAAGGAGGGATGGGGAGGTCACTCTCATCGGAAAAAAGTCCAGGGGACTTGGTCCAAGCTATTCAGGACCTTTCATATAAACTTTCTAGAAGCTATGGCAGTGCTCCTTACCTTAAAGAAAGTCTCCCCGCGTCACTCGATCCACATAAGATTGGTGATGGACAGCGAGGTGGTTGTGAGATGCTTGAATCGACAAGGGTCGAGGTCACCACCTCTCAACCAAGTGATGTTAGCCATTTTCCGATTGGCGGAAAAGAAGAAGTGGTACCTGTCGGCAGTTCACCTTCAAGGAGTCCGCAATGTGACAGCGGACGCTCTATCCAGGTTCACACCGATAGAGTCGGAATGGTCCTTAGACGCAGGATCATTCTCCTTCATTCTGAATCAAGTCCCAGAACTGCAGATAGACCTCTTTGCGACGAAAGACAACAAGAAGTTGCCCCTGTACGTGTCCCCGTACGAGGACCCCTTAGCGGAAGCAGTGGACGCAATGTCCCTCGACTGGAACAGATGGTCCAGGATTTATCTGTTCCCTCCTCACAACCTTCTGTTGAGGGTCCTCAACAAACTGAGATCCTTCAAGGGGGTAGCGGCAATAGTGGCCCACAAGTGGCCGAACAGTATGTGGTTCCCCTTGGCGTTGGAACTACAGATGAAGTTCGTGCCGCTACCACATCCAGTTCTGACCCAGCGAGTCCAGAAGTCGACTGTCTGCGCTTCATTACAGAAAACCCAGACCCTGCAGCTCATGATTTTCTCGCCCTAGCGGTGAGAAAGCGCTTCGGGATTTCGAAAGCCAGCATAGACTTCCTAGAGGAATACAAGTGCAAATCGACTAGAAGGCAATATGAGTCATCTTGGAGAAAATGGGTGGCCTTTGTAAAGGCAAAGAATCCGCAGGAGATCTCAACAGACTTCTGCTTATCTTTCTTCATCCACCTCCATGGCCAAGGGTTGGCAGCTAACACGATTTCAGTGTGTAAATCTGCTTTGATGAGACCCATTTTATTTGCCTTCCAGATCGACCTAGGTAACGAGATCTTTAATAAAGTTCCGAAAGCCTGCGCTAGGCTCAGACCTTCAGCACCTCCAAAGCCCATCTCATGGTCTTTAGACAAAGTTCTTCATTTCGCCTCCCTGTTGAGCAATGAAGAATGTGCGTTAAAGGATTTGACGCAAAAAGTTATTTTCCTATTTGCACTCGCGTCCGGGGCCAGGGTTAGTGAGATCGTAGCCCTCTCGAGAGAGGCAGGTCGAGTTCAGTTCCTGGATGGGGGGGATCTGAACCTGTTTCCGGATCCTACGTTTCTCGCCAAGAATGAGTTACCCACCAACAGGTGGGGTCCCTGGAGAATCTGCCCTCTGAAAGAAGATGCATCTCTATGTCCAGTAGAATGCCTAAAGGTCTATCTTCGTAGAACTTCAGACTTCAAGGGTGGTCAACTATTCAGGGGAGAAACATCAGGCTCAAATTTATCTCTGAATCAACTCAGAGCGAAAATCACATATTTTATTCGCAGAGCGGATCCTGACAGTACACCCGCAGGTCACGATCCGAGGAAAGTTGCCTCATCCCTAAATTTCTTTAATTGTATGGATTTTGAACATCTTCGTTCATACACGGGCTGGAAGTCTTCCAGGGTGTTCTTTCACCACTATGCGAAGCAAGTAGAGGAACTTAAGAGATCTGTGGTAGCAGTGGGTCGTGTAGTTAACCCTACTGTTTAACTCTGCGAGGAACAGTGGTCTTAATTGGGACGATTAAGTCCAGGGTGAGTGTGTAGGTACATACTGTACTACAAACTAAATGAGGGCACCAAGTGCCCATATAGACTGTTCCTTCTTTCAAAGGTGAACCTAGCATAAGTTCAGACATGTGTGCCGAGCGTTTCTAACGCTAATGTGATTGATTTGTAATACAGACTTTTATGACTTGATACCTCGGTATCTTATTAAAGTGGTGTTTAATGGTTTTTCTTTCAGATAAACAAGTTCTGTTTACTATCATACTTATGCTTAAAGTTTTGGGTTATCCTCTTTTATATATATATATATATTTGTTGTTAACCTGTCTGTTTATTATCTGTCAATAAACTTGTTCTTGAGAACTTTGCGTCTCTTTCACCTGTGTCAATTTATTGGTATAATTGAGCATTTTAATTCTATGTATCTTATCTGGGATAATTCTGATAGAATTGTTCTGTTATGCAAGCTATGTTGCATTGGTTTATGTAGTCCCCTAATGGGAGGACTCCGTCCCATAAAGGGACGAGGGCGGTTTTATTAGTTTTTTCCTATGCGGATATAAACCTTTGTCCAATACAAGTATTGTGCGGATTACTGGTCAATATATATTGACGCAGTGGTTCTATACAAACTATGCTTTACTTAATATAGGGCGAGACCACTATATTAGCTTGCCTTGTATTCTTACATAGATATATGTATTCTTCGAGACTTTCCAGAGTCTAGTAGGACTCTTCCCTGTAGGGAGCAGGAAGCTCTAACATAGTTTATAGTTAGTTGAAAAGATGTATAACGGTAACATCTTAGGTCTCTAGGTCTAGTCGACCGGGAAAAAATTACCTCCGGGGAGTACGGCACGTTCTGAGAATCCACAGATACAGTAATGCTCTGGTACACTTCCATCAGGACGACATGGCTTGAGCCCAAAAAACGGATTTTGAGCGAAGCGAAAAATCTATTTTTGGGTGAGATGGCCATGTCGTCCTGATGGACCCGCCCTTGCCTTTCTAAGAAAGGGCTGTAGGACCCCTCCCTACATACAGTATCTGTAGCACCTCGTGTACGCTACAAGGAATACAGATGGCGCCAGGATTGGCGCCAGGCACGCATACGAATCGGGGGATAGGGAAGCCTTGGGAGCGGCTCCCCTTTTTCTTTCCCGAATTTGTATCTTGTCAATCACCTCCTACGAGACGAAATCTCTGTCCAGGATGTAGATTGCCATGTGACGTGTCTAGAATACGTCCTCTGATATGTCGCGATATCCCTTTCACGAGGGATACTCGCTCCAGGAGTTAGAATTCTGGTACCTTAAGGTAAATTCTCTGGGAATATCGCCGTAGTTGTAATATACCCTAGGAAGCTACCCTATAGGAACTTCCATCAGGACGACATGGCCATCTCACCCAAAAATAGATTTTTCGCTTCGCTCAAAATCCGTTATATATATATTACTTATCAGTCACAAATCTGCACGTGACATATATTAAAGGGTAAAATCCACAGGAAACAGGAAAGGAAAAGACCAGGTACCAAGCGCTTTCGTGTATTATGTACACTTCTTCAGGGTACAAAGTGAAATAGAAAATAAAATCATACAATAAAGAAACCTACCAAAACTGAAATAAAAGCCACAAACTAGCAAAGCATCATCAATATGCTAAAATAACAAACAGTCGTTAAAAATGAATAAACAATTGTAGTTTAAAATAAAATACTAGTAATATAACAATCGTTAAACTAAATGTTTACATTGTACTTCCTTACAATTTCATTAACAAGATGAGTGTCTAGTTTAAAAGGACCAGAACTGAGATTTAAAATTTGATTATTAAAATATTTTATAAAAGCAGATTCAATAATATTTCTTTTAACAAGATTTTTACAAAATAAAATCTCTGAGGAGTTTTCCCAGTCAATACAGTGGTTAAAATCGTTCATGTGGACAAACAAGGCACTAGACATTTGTCCTGTCCTAACTGCATATCGATGTTGTTTAATTCGGTTGTTAAGCAATTTTCCGGTTTGACCCACATATTTCTTGTCACAACCAGTACATGGAATTATGTAAATAGAGCCACTATTATAATTCATGCCTATTGTTGGAAATATATCCCAATCACATATAAAGAATAATACAGATTTTGTTAACAAGTTGCTTAGTGCTCGCATTGATTTTAACTTTAAAATGGTAAGTTTTGATGTAACGTCTTTATTTACGAAGGTTCCAGTTGACGATCTATTGACATTTTTATCCGACGAATTAAGTAAGCATGTTTTAATTCGTCGGATAAAAATGTCAATAGATCGTCAACTGGAACCTTCGTAAATAAAGACGTTACATCAAAACTTACCATTTTAAAGTTAAAATCAATGCGAGCACTAAGCAACTTGTTAACAAAATCTGTATTATTCTTTATATGTGATTGGGATATATTTCCAACAATAGGCATGAATTATAATAGTGGCTCTATTTACATAATTCCATGTACTGGTTGTGACAAGAAATATGTGGGTCAAACCGGAAAATTGCTTAACAACCGAATTAAACAACATCGATATGCAGTTAGGACAGGACAAATGTCTAGTGCCTTGTTTGTCCACATGAACGATTTTAACCACTGTATTGACTGGGAAAACTCCTCAGAGATTTTATTTTGTAAAAATCTTGTTAAAAGAAATATTATTGAATCTGCTTTTATAAAATATTTTAATAATCAAATTTTAAATCTCAGTTCTGGTCCTTTTAAACTAGACACTCATCTTGTTAATGAAATTGTAAGGAAGTACAATGTAAACATTTAGTTTAACGATTGTTATATTACTAGTATTTTATTTTAAACTACAATTGTTTATTCATTTTTAACGACTGTTTGTTATTTTAGCATATTGATGATGCTTTGCTAGTTTGTGGCTTTTATTTCAGTTTTGGTAGGTTTCTTTATTGTATGATTTTATTTTCTATTTCACTTTGTACCCTGAAGAAGTGTACATAATACACGAAAGCGCTTGGTACCTGGTCTTTTCCTTTCCTGTTTCCTGTGGATTTTACCCTTTAATATATGTCACGTGCAGATTTGTGACTGATAAGTAATATATATATAACGGATTTTGAGCGAAGCGAAAAATCTATTTTTGGGTGAGATGGCCATGTCGTCCTGATGGAAGTTCCTATAGGGTAGCTTCCTAGGGTATATTACAACTACGGCGATATTCCCAGAGAATTTACCTTAAGGTACCAGAATTCTAACTCCTGGAGCGAGTATCCCTCGTGAAAGGGATATCGCGACATATCAGAGGACGTATTCTAGACACGTCACATGGCAATCTACATCCTGGACAGAGATTTCGTCTCGTAGGAGGTGATTGACAAGATACAAATTCGGGAAAGAAAAAGGGGAGCCGCTCCCAAGGCTTCCCTATCCCCCGATTCGTATGCGTGCCTGGCGCCAATCCTGGCGCCATCTGTATTCCTTGTAGCGTACACGAGGTGCTACAGATACTGTATGTAGGGAGGGGTCCTACAGCCCTTTCTTAGAAAGGCAAGGGCGGGTCCATCAGGACGACATGGCCATCTCACCCAAAAATAGATTTTTCGCTTCGCTCAAAATCCGTTTTTTGGGCTCAAGCCATGTCGTCCTGATGGAAGTGTACCAGAGCATTACTGTATCTGTGGATTCTCAGAACGTGCCGTACTCCCCGGAGGTAATTTTTTCCCGGTCGACTAGACCTAGAGACCTAAGATGTTACCGTTATACATCTTTTCAACTAACTATAAACTATGTTAGAGCTTCCTGCTCCCTACAGGGAAGAGTCCTACTAGACTCTGGAAAGTCTCGAAGAATACATATATCTATGTAAGAATACAAGGCAAGCTAATATAGTGGTCTCGCCCTATATTAAGTAAAGCATAGTTTGTATAGAACCACTGCGTCAATATATATTGACCAGTAATCCGCACAATACTTGTATTGGACAAAGGTTTATATCCGCATAGGAAAAAACTAATAAAACCGCCCTCGTCCCTTTATGGGACGGAGTCCTCCCATTAGGGGACTACATAAACCAATGCAACATAGCTTGCATAACAGAACAATTCTATCAGAATTATCCCAGATAAGATACATAGAATTAAAATGCTCAATTATACCAATAAATTGACACAGGTGAAAGAGACGCAAAGTTCTCAAGAACAAGTTTATTGACAGATAATAAACAGACAGGTTAACAACAAATATATATATATATATAAAAGAGGATAACCCAAAACTTTAAGCATAAGTATGATAGTAAACAGAACTTGTTTATCTGAAAGAAAAACCATTAAACACCACTTTAATAAGATACCGAGGTATCAAGTCATAAAAGTCTGTATTACAAATCAATCACATTAGCGTTAGAAACGCTCGGCACACATGTCTGAACTTATGCTAGGTTCACCTTTGAAAGAAGGAACAGTCTATATGGGCACTTGGTGCCCTCATTTAGTTTGTAGTACAGTATGTACCTACACACTCACCCTGGACTTAATCGTCCCAATTAAGACCACTGTTCCTCGCAGAGTTAAACAGTAGGGTTAACTACACGACCCACTGCTACCACAGATCTCTTAAGTTCCTCTACTTGCTTCGCATAGTGGTGAAAGAACACCCTGGAAGACTTCCAGCCCGTGTATGAACGAAGATGTTCAAAATCCATACAATTAAAGAAATTTAGGGATGAGGCAACTTTCCTCGGATCGTGACCTGCGGGTGTACTGTCAGGATCCGCTCTGCGAATAAAATATGTGATTTTCGCTCTGAGTTGATTCAGAGATAAATTTGAGCCTGATGTTTCTCCCCTGAATAGTTGACCACCCTTGAAGTCTGAAGTTCTACGAAGATAGACCTTTAGGCATTCTACTGGACATAGAGATGCATCTTCTTTCAGAGGGCAGATTCTCCAGGGACCCCACCTGTTGGTGGGTAACTCATTCTTGGCGAGAAACGTAGGATCCGGAAACAGGTTCAGATCCCCCCCATCCAGGAACTGAACTCGACCTGCCTCTCTCGAGAGGGCTACGATCTCACTAACCCTGGCCCCGGACGCGAGTGCAAATAGGAAAATAACTTTTTGCGTCAAATCCTTTAACGCACATTCTTCATTGCTCAACAGGGAGGCGAAATGAAGAACTTTGTCTAAAGACCATGAGATGGGCTTTGGAGGTGCTGAAGGTCTGAGCCTAGCGCAGGCTTTCGGAACTTTATTAAAGATCTCGTTACCTAGGTCGATCTGGAAGGCAAATAAAATGGGTCTCATCAAAGCAGATTTACACACTGAAATCGTGTTAGCTGCCAACCCTTGGCCATGGAGGTGGATGAAGAAAGATAAGCAGAAGTCTGTTGAGATCTCCTGCGGATTCTTTGCCTTTACAAAGGCCACCCATTTTCTCCAAGATGACTCATATTGCCTTCTAGTCGATTTGCACTTGTATTCCTCTAGGAAGTCTATGCTGGCTTTCGAAATCCCGAAGCGCTTTCTCACCGCTAGGGCGAGAAAATCATGAGCTGCAGGGTCTGGGTTTTCTGTAATGAAGCGCAGACAGTCGACTTCTGGACTCGCTGGGTCAGAACTGGATGTGGTAGCGGCACGAACTTCATCTGTAGTTCCAACGCCAAGGGGAACCACATACTGTTCGGCCACTTGTGGGCCACTATTGCCGCTACCCCCTTGAAGGATCTCAGTTTGTTGAGGACCCTCAACAGAAGGTTGTGAGGAGGGAACAGATAAATCCTGGACCATCTGTTCCAGTCGAGGGACATTGCGTCCACTGCTTCCGCTAAGGGGTCCTCGTACGGGGACACGTACAGGGGCAACTTCTTGTTGTCTTTCGTCGCAAAGAGGTCTATCTGCAGTTCTGGGACTTGATTCAGAATGAAGGAGAATGATCCTGCGTCTAAGGACCATTCCGACTCTATCGGTGTGAACCTGGATAGAGCGTCCGCTGTCACATTGCGGACTCCTTGAAGGTGAACTGCCGACAGGTACCACTTCTTCTTTTCCGCCAATCGGAAAATGGCTAACATCACTTGGTTGAGAGGTGGTGACCTCGACCCTTGTCGATTCAAGCATCTCACAACCACCTCGCTGTCCATCACCAATCTTATGTGGATCGAGTGACGCGGGGAGACTTTCTTTAAGGTAAGGAGCACTGCCATAGCTTCTAGAAAGTTTATATGAAAGGTCCTGAATAGCTTGGACCAAGTCCCCTGGACTTTTTTCCGATGAGAGTGACCTCCCCATCCCTCCTTTGAGGCGTCTGAGTGAATCGTCATCGACGGGGGAGGTGGCTGAAGAAGAACCGACTTCTTTAGATGTCTGGCTTGGGACCAAGGTCTGAGAAGAGTATGTAGCCGAGGCGGCACTGGTCTTCTCAGGTCTCTTCGCGCGTTTGATGCATACCTTCTCCAAACTCATGTTGCATCCTTTAGCTGTGCTCTTAGCACTGGGTCTGTCACTGAAGCAAACTGCAGAGAGCCTAGTACCCTCTCCTGTTCGCGTCTTGATATCCTTTCGGAATCTAGAAGTCTCTTGACAGAGCCCGCTATCTCCTTCCTTTTCTTCGTCGGGATGGAGAAACTGTGTGACAAAAGGTCCCAGTGGATTCCCAGCCACTGGAACTTTTGGGATGGAGAAAGTCGAGACTTTTTTCTGTTGATCTTGAAGCCTAGG
Source organism: Palaemon carinicauda (assembly GCF_036898095.1). Classification (NCBI taxonomy): domain Eukaryota; kingdom Metazoa; phylum Arthropoda; class Malacostraca; order Decapoda; family Palaemonidae; genus Palaemon; species Palaemon carinicauda. The sequence continues at coordinate 11,486 of NW_027169941.1, read as the reverse complement.
TACTCTAGGAACTGGATCACCTGACTGGAAGCTTGCAAGCATTCGGTCTCGGATGCTGCCCACACCAGCCAGTCGTCCAGGTAGGCTACTACCTGAATTCCCTTTAGGCGTAATTGTTTGAGAGCTGCGCTCGCAAGCTTCGTGAAAATCCTTGGGGCTATGTTTAGCCCGAATGGCATGGCTCTGAAGGCGTACAGTCTCCGTTGTAGCCTGAACCCTAGGTAGGGGGAGAGTCGACGGCTGATTGGAATGTGCCAATAGGCGTCTGACAAGTCTATAGAGACTGAGTATGCCCTCTTGGGCAGTAAGGTCCTTATGTGTTGCAGTGTTAGCATCTTGAATTTGCAATTCACTATGAACTTGTTGAGTGGCGACAAGTCCAGAATGACTCTGAGCTTTTCCGAGTCTTTCTTGGGAACACAAAACAGCCTCCCTTGGAATTTGATGGACTTCACCTTTCGGATTACCTTTTTCTCCAACAGTTCTTGAACGTACTCCTCCAAAACGGGGGTGGAGTGTTGGAAAAACCGAAGGCACGGGGGTGGAGTGCTGTACCAGCTCCAGCCCAGTCCATTCTTGAGTAGGCTTTGGGCCCAGGGATCGAAGGTCCAGCGATCCCAAAATTTCATCAGTCTCCCTCCTACCGGTATCGTTTCACTTGGACTGCCGTCCTGAGGTCTTGCCTCCCTGACCACGGCCACCTCTGAATCCCCTTCCCCTTGAGGGGCGCCTAGACGAGCCTCTGGCTGCTCCTCTAGGTTTTGCACGAAAGGAAGAAGACTGTCCTTCGAACGTTGGGGTGAATGTGGTTGACTGACCTGGCACAGCCTGGGGTACCCACTGAAAAGTAGTCGGGGTTTGTGCCACCATCTGGGGCACTGGAGGCAATGGCAATTGCAGTTGCTGTTGCTGTTTATAAGGCTTGGCTGGCCGAGACGGTAGCCTAGTCCTCATATTCTTCCTCTTTGGTTGAGGACCCTCATCCGGGGAAGATTTTCTTTTGATAGCCAGGCCCCACTTCTGGAGAAGGTTTCTATTCTCCACGGCGGCCTTATCAACAACCTCTTTGACCACATCGGTAGGGAAAAGGTCTTTTCCCCAAATGTTGGAGGAGATTAACTTCCTTGGCTCGTGTCTCACCGAAGCCCCGGTGAACACGAACTCCCTGCAAGCTCTCCTTGCCTTGACGAAGCCATAAAGGTCCTTCGTCACTGTGGCTAGGTGAGACTTAGCCACTACCATGAACATTTCATGGACCTTGGGGTCACTTGCCATCGTCTCAAGAGTATTCTGATGAGACATTGAGGCAGCCAGTCTTTCTTTTGTCTCGAACTCTCTTCGTAAAAGAGAGTCGGACAGCTTGGGGAGGTCCTCGCCGAATTGCCGTCCGGTAATATCAGCCTCCAACTTTCCCACTGAGAATGTCAGATGGACATCCTTCCAGTCTTTGTGGTCCATAGGCAGGGCCAGCGACAAGGGTTTACACTCCTCCAGGGAGGGGCAAGGCTTGCCGGCCTCGACTGCCTTTAGGACAGCCGCAAACCCTTTCTGTAAAAAGGGGAAGGCTCTATCAGGAGAGGACACAAAAGAAGGGAGCTTCTTGCTCAATGCAGCTACCTTCGAGTTAGAGAAGCCCCTCTCTTTCATCGAGGATGAAAGTAGGGCTTGAGCCTTAGCGTGGTCCATAATAATGACCTCCTTCGGCTCTGTCTCCTCCCTTGAAGCTGGTTCTTTTCTCAGCCGGACATAGCAGTCCGGATATGATGCCTTGCTGGGCCAGAATTCTACCTCCTCTAGGGGAACTGAACCCAGCTTATCCGAGATGACGATCTTTCCAGTCGTCATCGGCATGTGCTCAGCATACCTCCATGGGTTAGCATCTGAGCATATGGGAAGGTCTTTCACATTGAGCCTTTTCCGGGGCCCATGTGATTCTGCCAGGGACTGCATACGCAGTTCCATTACAGCCGCCTTCTCCTGATTCTCCTTCTGCATTTGTTGGATCATTCCAACAATCGAAGAGAGGGCCTGTCCCAGTTCTACTGGGAGACCAGCCGATGTTGAGGGGATAGGCTCCGGCATCTGAACCGGAGTAGCCGACACCTCGTCGACCTCATCCTCTACGACATCCGGGGTTTGAACTTCATCCTGACCTTCTGCCAGGAGGTCTTCTTCCAAACGTTCGTCCAGGTCAGACATCCTGTCATCCAACTGGATGTCTTGCATCGCGACTGCGACTTCCACGTCCACCTGGACTTGATCTTGAGGGATCTCCTCTTGAGGCTGGGGAATCACTGCATCAGCTGATGCCTGGGGAAAAAGATACGCCCTCATCTTCTCACTTGGAAGATAAGGGCCAGAGGTGTTCTTCTTGAAGCCCCTTACCCAAGTACGAAGCTTTTCCCTTGCTATATCCCTTGATTCCGTCGTTCTAGGGGAATCAAAAGCCTCAGTAATCAGGTTAGTGCATACAGTACATACCTGAGGGTCCCAATACTGGAGATCATCCTTGGAGACAGCGCATGCTGCGTGTCTCCTACAACACTCATGTCCGCAGAGGTTCTTGCTGCGGACATTGCAGAAAACAGTTCCGCACTTCGGAGGGTCCTCCTGTAAAGAGAAGAAATTTCCATGAGTATCAAGTGAACTATGTATCACTGGATATGCATAGTATAGCATAACAATTCATAAAGGAAAGACACACACTTGTGTTTCCCTCACAACCCATTGTTGCAGCCTTCCAGATAATAAAATCAAAATGGTTTATCTCTTCTAGAGTAACCAATGCAAGGTTTCCAGAGGAAACAGGTGGAGCTCACACCTAAGCAATGATTTTAAAATCCTGGATAATAGACAGGGAAGAACTCAGCTTCCTATCTGAGGGCAACAGCAAAGGGATGTGCAAGAAAACACAATAGTGTTAGAAGATACAGTGCTGTACCAAAACCTTTACTATAGTTTTCTTCTTACTGTATATGCTATACAGAAGAATACTAGTACAGTATAGGGGGATGTGTGCCGGCCTGCCTTTGCCGGCCGGCACACACCACAACTAGCTTTAAAGTATACTACTTAACAGCTATAGGGCGGCAGCACTCTGGTTCAAATGCCTGTGCCGGTCGGCAGCAACTGCCGGCCGGTAACAGCCAGTGTTGGTCGGCAATGGCTGCCGGCCAGCAACTACACAAGGTAGTACCCAGCTGCCGGCCACACTCTTGGTGACCGGCAGACAAGGACTGACATAAGCCGGCCGGCAAAGGTACAAGACCGATGCCAGCCGGCAGCAAAAGAACCAGAGGACTACACCTGCCCAGCTGCCGGCCTCATAGGCCGGCAGCCGGGACAGGTACAGCACTAGAAGAAAATAGAATGGATGCCGGGATAAGAGTGTACACAACCTCCAAGCCCGGCAACCGAAAGAGTGCATATAAGGAAGGGGAGAAACTAATTCAGGCTTCCTTGACCAATGCCGTCCGGCTCTGCCGGCAGGCATGGATGAGGGACCAAGAGAGGTCCGGGCAGCACTCGAAAACATAAGACCCTTGCCGGCCAGCAGCTCTGCCGGCCGGCAATGGGCTGAGACAATTCCACATCCCAACCTATACTAGGTCCAGAAGTAGAACGACGTACAGTACAGTAAGACCCCTGCCGGCCAGCTCTGCCGGCCGGCAAGGGGCTGAGTCAATTCCACATCCTAACCTATACTAGGTCTAGATGTAGAACGACGTACAGTAGAGTAATGGCTAGGCCATTACGGAGATAGAGGGGGAAGGGACAAGAGGGTCCTGCCAACCTTGCTTTAGTGACAGATCACCCGCAGCCAAGAAACTTATCTTAGCCTAAGGGAGATCTAAGGGGAAAGGCCAGCAATACTTGCCAGCTTCCAGAGCACCAAAGCAAGGAAGGCGTTGCTACTCCCAAGGGAAGAACTTATCCTCCCCCGAGAACAGCAACAGGACTAGTCTGGTAGATCACAAAAGAAGGAATCATAACTACAGAAACCTTCGGTAGTGACCTAAGGGAGCTAAGCTCCCTTTGTATGTGTTAGGTCAGCGAGGGGGACTCAGCCCCAAGCCAGACAACACAGACTCAGACTAAAAACTCTGTTGTTCTGTCCCTCTTGAACCATAACTACAGGAACAGGAAGGTACAGTAACACCCTAGTATAGTTTTATCGAAAATAAATTCGGAAAAAACCACTTAGGGATAAGCCCAAGGCTTAAACAGAGGGAAAGGGATTGCATACCTTCTCCGAAGAAAAGAAAGCAACCGGGGAGTATGATAAAGTATACTAAGGCTCCATAAGCAACTAGCCTAGGCACCAAGAGAATCGATTACCTAATTCACCGAAACTCACACGTATACAATCTTGGAAATATTCCACACAGTCAAAAATGTATAAAATATAGCCTAAAGCTTCAATAAAATTTTAATTACACTCGGAAAAACCAAAATCATGCATGAAGTACTAGGACCAAACGACTAGGCTACATGGCCTAGCGTAGGCCAGAATGGCGAATACTTCGCCAAATAATACTAAGCACGAAAGGAAATCCTATGTAATGCTAAATAGCTAAAATTTATTAAAGCAAAACAACCAGGAATGTCGCTCTGACTAACTAATTTATACCTAGCGAGCGACAGTGTCCAGGACACCTCTGGTAGGCTACGGCTCTTGTATCAAAGATTAATCCTATTAATCACTCAAAATTTAACCAAGAGCCTACATTTATACATAACAGACACTATACTCAACTTATCAGAGGCCAACGAAGACGGAGAAGCCATGAAAAGCCGAATAAATCCAAGATTTGCGAGAAAAACAGGAAAAAAAACACCGAGTTGTTAAGCTACGCAAAAAGGAATACATATGGCGCCAGGATTGGCGCCAGGCACGCATACGAATCGGGGGATAGGGAAGCCTTGGGAGCGGCTCCCCTTTTTCTTTCCCGAATTCGTATCTCGTCAATCACCTCCTACGAGACGAAATCTCTGTCCAGGATGTAGATTGCCATGTGACGTGTCTAGAATACGTCCTCTGATATGTCGCGATATCCCTTTCACGAGCGATACTCGCTCCAGGAGTTAGAATTCTGGTACCTTAAGGTAAATTCTCTGGGAATATCGCCGTAGTTGTAATATACCCTAGGAAGCTACCCTATAGGAACTTCCATCAGGACGACATGGCTTGAGCCCAAAAATATATATATATATATATATATATATATATATATATATATACATATTTATATATATACATATATATATATATATACATATATATATATATATATATATATATATATATATATATATATATATATATATATATATATATATATCTTGGTAATAACGTTTAAAAATTTTCTTAATATACTTACAGATTATGTTACATAATATGTGAGTATAATTTCATACCGAGCATTATAAAATAGTTAAATCGATATTTTAATTTTAAATCTTAGGTCTTTATCGATCTGAAATTCCCAGAAGATTTTATGCTTTATTGATTTTGGTTATTATTTAAAAGTATAAGGCAATGTCATTTTCCCTTGCCTCTGCCATTCATAACCGGTCTTTAAACCTTTAAACTAATGAGAGACCTTATTGGAAATGCCCATCATTTTGATTCCACATAGTGGACCAAATTATGAGATTTCATCGTTGCCTTTCCATATTTACAGATATATCCCTACACGATTAGTAAACAACCATTGATAAGTTCTCCGTAACTGCTTATTCCAAGAGCCCATTTTAGTGTATTACGAACTTATTGCTAAGCCTAAGTTTTACCTTCTTTCCATTTGACCTATCGTCATTAAAGCCATTTGGTACATCTTACATATATTAACCTTTTGTTTACCTCATACCAAAATAGTCTTATTTCACACATATTTGGGCAAATTGAAAATAATTGTAATGGTGTCTACTTTTTACATCAATTTACAAACAGTTGCTTTCGTTATTTAGTTGTTTTCTTTAATACTTTATCAAGTAAAGAAAAGAGAGAATGATAGAATATTTTACCTTGAGATAATCGATGCCACAATGCTTTAGCATATAATGAATATACATACACACCCACATACACCAACCCACATAAACACACACACACACTGTACACACATAAAAAAACAAACTAACAAACAAAAACACACACTGTGCTATTCCATTTGTTCCACTCTTGCTGACAGACATTTCACTCAAGAGCTACTGGCATTTGTCTGAGCAATACTGAAAAGAGATCGTTATTCTTACGTTTGTCATTGCATTCATGCACCAACAACAAATATTATAAGAAACTTGAAAGCATCATAATACAAAAAAGCTGATTTCCAAAAAAAACCTATGAAATTATTATAAAATATTTTTTTTATTTTTAGTAGAATGTATTTAATTAGTGTACTCAATTGAAGCCTTCTCCAACATAAGGCTTAGCAGTGTAGAGGTAATTATTGAATATTTTCGTAAAACAAAATAGCTTCTACACCAATTGATATATTAATTTCCCAATATCAGTGATATTTAAAAGATATTCTTTAATTAAATTAAAATGAGATAAATTCGTATAATATTTAATCTCTAAAATGGCAACTTGTCGCCAAAGTTCTCCTGATATTTTAGCTTTGATCGAAAATAGACTTTGATTTTAAGTGAAGTAAAAATGGTTTTGCATAGTGATTGGATTGGATCAGATTCACATTTTCTTTACGAGAATGAAAATATGTTACTCGTCATTTCTTCTTTCATTTGACTATTGTAGTAAATCCTTCTGCCTGTAGCTTAGACTTTAATGTTAATTTGTTAGTACTGTAACTATTTTGTTTTATTTTCTGTATTAGGTGTTTATTTACGTTTTACCAAACATTGTTTTTCCTATTTTATATATATATATATATATATATATATATACATATATATAGATATATATGTATTTATATATATATATATATATATACAGTATATATATATATATATATATATATAGATATATATAATAAATATATTTATATATATATATATATATATATATATTTAGAGAGAGAGAGAGAGAGAGAGAGAGAGAGAGAGAGATAGATAGATAGATAGATAGATTGAAAGATAAATATAATTGATTACATATGTATATGTGTATATATAGATATGTATATCAATTTTTACATATATGTATATTTCTATTATATATATATATATATATATATATATACATACATATATATATATATATATATATGTATAGATAGATAGATAGATATGTATATTTAAAATATATACATACATTCATACGTATATACATATAGATGCCTATAAATAGGTATAAGCCTTTTATGCATCTATAAACATCTTCAGTTATCAATGTATTAAAGCAGATAAAGCTTTTCCACTAACTGATTATTTCATGTGTGTGAGTCCCAGTGAAACAAATGAATCACGCCAGCCTATTTGTTGTAGTTAAATGAATTCAGGGATAATGGATTCTCTGGCGGAGGTATTTTTATTACTTTTCCAACGCTACAAAACTTGATTCTTGAAGCTTTTAATGTTTTAATATATGTGCTGATCAAAAGTTTTACCGGATACAAAATAAAAACGATAGGCATTATTTAGTAGAAATAAGTCATATTCTCTCTCTCTCTCTCTCTCTCTCTCTCTCTCTCTCTCTCTTTCTCTCTCTCTCTCTCCTCTCTCTCTCTCTCTCTCTCTCAAAGTAATGTATCTGGTTATATAACTGCACACTAAATAAGAAATCGACACACGTAAAATTCTCTCTCTCTCTCTCTCTCTCTCTCTCTCTCTCTCTCTCTCTCAAAGAATATGAATACATAATTTCTATATTAATAATAATGACAATGCTAAAAAAAAATTATGTTTAAATCATTCTCCTCTGGGAAATCACTCTTTTCAATTAGTAAAATGGTAAATTTATTAATCTTTTGTTAACTTTTGATTTTAGATGGATAAATTTTTTTTTTTTTAATATACTCGTATTGCGAATGGGGGAAAATTTCGACTACCAATATTGAACAATGCGTTTATCATTTTTGTGTTCATAATATTCAAGCTCCGATCTCTTCAATTTCACTATCGTTGCTGAATGAAATTTGGAAAATGAGCTTCATCAAAGTTAGTCAATAACGTAAGCTTCACATAGTTTTTCAATATTACTTTGCAATCAAATGTTTACCATTTATTTTTTGGTAGATGTTTAAGGCGAGCTTCACAAGGCAATAGAAGAGTTGGAAGGCCTAGGCCTACATGGCTGAGGACTATGAAGCGTGAAGTAGGAGATGATGAATGACGAATTATTGAATTAAAAGCTCAAGATAGAGACGACTGGCGAAATCTAACCGAAAATCTTTGCATCAATAGGCGTAGAAGATGATAATGATGATAATGATGATATGTTTGAGGCCCTTTGCGTCAATAGGCGTAGGAGGAAGTGATGATATTGATGATGAAATGTTTTGTGTGATAATATATGAATGGTTTCAGGGATGCGTAGGTATTCACTATTCCTCAGAAGATAGACCTATAGGCTCTCCATTCCCACCCCCTTTCGTATCTCACAAGGCTTGTGAGGTTGCAGGGACCAAAGGAACAAACGAGTTTGAGCTGAACTTGAACCCCAGTCTGGGGATCACCAGTCGGGGACGTTACCCCCCTCAGCCACGACAAGATACAAGTTAAAGAAAAGAAAACGGTATTTAAAGTCAAACTAACCATGATTGAGTTGATCAATATGAGTCTTCGGTATTTCCAACACAACAATATAAAAGTACATGAACGAAAAGTTACCTTCATTACACACTGACAGGATTAAAGATCGAGTTCCATTAATGGTAATGAAAGACTTTATCTTGGGGGAAAAGCTCCAAATCTATCTTTAACAAAAAAACCTTATCGGCAACTGTATTCCTTTTTACTTTTTTTTTTTTTTGGTTTCCGCGCTCACTACGATTGGTTTCATCTAAAAAAAAAAAAAAAAAAAAAAAAAAAAAAAAAAAAAAAAAAAAAAGGGAATTGAAGTCTCCTGAATTGTGCCATCAACAAGTCGAGAAAATCTGATAACAGATGTCAACTCACATGTATCTCAGTACACTTTTTTCAACATATTAGAAATTATATTACGTACAATGTGTTTCATTACCCAGGCAAAACTCTCTCTCTCTCTCTCTCTCTCTCTCTCTCTCCCCCTCTCTCTCTCTCTCTCTCTCTCTCAATATATTAGAAATAATATCACATAAAATGTTTCATTTCCAAGACAAAACTCTCTCTCTCTCTCTCTCTCTCTCTCTCTCTCTCTCTGTCAATATATTAGAAATAATACAACATAAAATAGGTTTCATTTCCCAGGCAAAACTCTCTCTCTCTCTCTCTCTCTCTCTCTCTCTCTCTCTCTCTCAATATATTAGAAATAATATCACATAAAATGTTTCATTTCCCAGGCAAAACTCTCTCTCTCTCTCTCTCTCTCTCTCTCTCTCTCTCTCAATATATTAGAAATAATATCACATAAAATGTGTTTCATTTCCGAGGCAAAACTCACTCTCTCTCTCTCTCTCTCTCTCTCTCTCTCTCTCTCTCTTCGAGCGAATACACCTTTTTTTTTTTTGGATCCCAGCCAATTGCCCTCTGTTCTCTGTAGCGATTTGTCTCCTCTCCCATGACGTTAACTACTTCCTGGTTCTTATAAAAGTCATAAGAAATTATATTCATTAACACCGAGGGGTAGAATAACTCTCATTATTCATTTTTACTTCAGTCTGGAATTATATTCGGAATAAATCATTCACTATCTGTCCAGCCACTAGGACAAAAAATGGCTCGTCTTTCTTTCCTACCATATGATCCTGTCTCTTTCTTCCACAGAGGTAAGGTAAAAGATGCATTCTAGATAAACAGAGGTAAGGAAAAAGAAAAGTTCCAGATAAACCAAGGTAAGGTAAAAGAAACCTTCTAGATAAACAGTGGTAAAGGAAAAGAACAATTCTAGATAAACAGAGGTAAGGGAAAAGAAACGTTCTAGATAAACCTAACGAAGGAAAAACAAACGTTCTAGATAAACTGAGGTAAGGTAAAATAAACGTATCGATAAAGCAAGATAAAGCGGGGTTTACACGGTAGAACGGATCGTCGAACCTGGTTTTCGAACCTACTTATCAAACGGCTCGGAGAGGTGGAGTCGCCACAAATACATAAGGTTTGTGGATAGTTAAACCCCGCCCACTAAAGTCTGTCAAGAACAAACTTTCCTCGAGCCGTTCGACGAACGTATCTGACAACCAAATACCCCGTTTACGCGTTCGAACATCACTTCAAATACTTGTTTGTCGAACCGCTGTCGACCGTGTAAACATCGCTTAAGACTACCGGCTACAATACTGCTTCTACCTTGCATACCTCTTCTGTAACCAACAGTGTTTGATTGAGTTTCATTTGTGGGTTTGACTGGGTTTCATTTATGTCACTGAATCGTGAAATATCTCTGTCATCAATCTCCCTTGCATCATCTAAATCTCAGTCTTCATCACAATCGTCATCGGAAATGGTTTCATCAATATATTTCCGATCGAGAATATTTCGATTATCTGTCAATTCTCGTTCAAAATCACTAAACCCATCAGAATTCCTGTCAACAACTTCATCAGAAACGGCGCTTTCTTCTTCCAACATATGATGTACTGTATTTCATGATCATTAAGACGGTATATAATGTCACATATAGAGGGTCATCGGTCCTAAGGACAGCAGATGGTATACTATACTCATTTTTTTTTAAAGGGCGCATTTGCACTGACTCGCAGCGGTACCCTTTTACTTCGGAAATGTTTCCTGCTATCTGATTGGTTAAAATTATCTAGTGTAACCAATCAGCGATCAGGACACTTATCCAAGCTAAAAGGGCACCCTGGCGAGTCAGTGCAAATCTACCTCACTAAAAAGACTTGGGATTTTCATTTATTCATTTAATCTATTAATGACCATTGAAAATTGAAATCGCTCTGCCTCGGGATCAGAGACCCAAGGGAGAATTAACATTATGATAATAGCGTCTGGTCGGCCAAGGATTCGAACCCTGACCAAGTCAAATTCAGGTTTTATTTTAGAAGAATCGAAATCAACCCATCTCCACCATTGTAGTCCGTTACTGATTTAGTAATACTTGGCTATATCTCATGATAATTTATCAAATTTTCTTAAACACACACTTTATATATATATATATATATATATACATATATATATACGTATATATATATATATATACGTATAAATGTATATATATATATATATATGTATATATGTATATATATATATATATATATGTGTGTGTGTGTTGGTGTCTGTATATATATATATATATATATACGGTATATATATAAATATGATTGTGTGTGCATGCGTGTATGCACACGTGCGCGCGCGTATATGTGTTGCCTTCATGAAGCGTGTAAATTAATAAAATCAGAAATACGATACTAGAA
>NW_027169940.1:12500-17500 GCF_036898095.1 Palaemon carinicauda | reverse complement strand
TTTAACCCTTAATTCACTGGGTACGTAAGGCAAAATTAATAATGTCTTCTGTGTTCAACTGTGCAATCAATTAGGAAATGCCTTCACCTTTAACTTCTATTCAATTCATATTTTCCATTACCTATGACCTCAAAATCTTGGTCTTATTGATGTAAACACAAAAATCATTTCTCCAATGCAATGCAACAAATGGCAGAAAATAAATGTTCAAACATACATAACATCAATTCAAATCAATCAAAATATTTCTGCAACAAAAAATATAATTATGTGTCATGCACATTATAACTCATCAAGAGTATTACTCATTTGTAATCAGTATCAATAAACATTTGTAAAACATCATTATGGTACCTTATTTACTCATCAATATTATCATGATAAATCATTGTTAATTAATGGCACCAAAAGAAATATTTCTCACCTTCTTCATAAAAATAATGAGTAAAATCAAAAACTCAAATATATCAATGTCTTAAATCATGAAACATCATAATCATTTCATAATAAAGAAACATATTCAATACATAACAAAATCATGTTTATAAATTTGAATCTTATTTGCACCTTGTCTGCGTATCATTTTTATCTGAAGAACTTCAATTCTCAACTATATATATATTGCATTCAGAAGGGTATTCATAAAATTCAAGTGACAGGAACTTACATTTCAATGTTAAAACTTTTCTTTAAAGAAATCAATTGCAGACTGTCTCAATTAAAATACTTTATTTATCCTTTCTTCAAGGATTCATCTACTACACAGGCATAAAAATCAATTCGTGTGTTTCCACACACACTCTTTTTTTTTTTTTAACTTCAAAATGAAAGGTTTAATTATTGTAATTCATCATATGTACTTAATTGTTCACTATTACCTGCATAATTATTATGGGCCTAAAATATCCCTTTGAAACATTCAACTTCAAAGTTCATTATTGGTGCACATCTTATCTTTTAATCACTTAAATCTTTCTTTCTTCATAATTATTTAAGTTAACTTAAACATCATCAAAACATAATAAAATTCATTGTATACATGCATGTTTATCATTGTTACACGTGTTACACCAAAAAAAAATATCAATCAATGCATCGCCTATAAAATGCAGTAATAATCCTTTTGCTCTAATGGCATCATTATTTATTCAAACTTGCAAACAAAATCAATACATTTGTAAATATGCAATCACCTATGGGTTCATATCTCACCTGTCTTCATTACCCATAACTTTTATCAAAAACTTTTCATCTTAGTTTGCAACTCAATATTCTCGGTGGTCCCTTAATTAATTGTTTGGAGACATTTATGATTTGGACCTTCTTTGTTGATTACGGAATACATATTCAAATTCTAGGATAACACACTTTACATAATTAAAAGATTTCACTCATTTGTTACCCTCAATATTTGTATGAGTGCCCAGATATTTTTATTTCATTTCCCAAGGAGTTTAGTAGTCTTTCTTAAATCTACCTAACAAAAAAAAATCTGTTTCCCATATACCGAGTTATTTCAAAGTAAATTTGTTCTCTTCAAGTAATTGTTATTAGTCTTCTATGTTGGTCTATATATAGTTCGCAGGACATCCTCAACCCCTTGCTATTATTTTATTTGCCCCCTTTTTTTTTTCTCTCTATTTTAACTTGACTTATCATGGCTTATTTCACCCTTCTTACTACAAGAAAAATATTGCACAGTTTTCATTAATCTCTAATAAATTCGGGTGCATTGCCCAAGAGAATATCTATAGACACGAATGTCTAGTTATTTACCCTGGTCTCAAATTATTCTGTTACCACTCATCAACCATTTCTTTGTTAAATCAAATTCTATGTAGACCAGTATGTTTTTATCATTTGTCAAGTTCTGGGAACAGAGTCCCTTGTAGTCCGTTGGTACCACCACTATGGGATTGAGAAAATGCAATCGTAATTTCTAAAGGATTCTTACCCTTATATGACCTTTATACTTCTTATATGTAGGCTTTAATTTTACAATCTGAAACATCTATCTTAGGCCAAAAATTAATTCATCATCAAATGCAGTCTTTGATTACTGGATGTCCTACTAACTTGAGCATGAGTTTTTTTTTTTTTGTTAGTATTTTGTTAGTATGTCAGGAATTTCTATTCATGAACAAGTATTTCTCCCTATTCTTTGTATGTATTCCTTTAAGCAATATGCCATCCTGTTATATGATTCCTATTTTTGGGAGTAATTCATCTACAACATTTCTATTAACCTTTGGTTTCTCTTGTTCTATTTTAATTCTTCCTATTTCTAGGTCTCCTGCCTGACAACTGAAACAAAATATTGGTAGTTATATTTCCTTTTAACATCTTCCTGTCCTTTTAAGTAATCTTTCTTTTATCATCATAAACCTACCAATAAAGTGATTTATCCTGGACAAATATCCAGTACTTTAAGGCTCCTAAGATTCCTTTTATTCTTTCATCCACAATAGTCCTTCTTGGACTGTAAAATCACAATCATTCTTATGAGCAATAAGCACATATACTCTATGCCCTAAACAAATTTTTAAACTTCTCTAGACCATTAATTGGATAATCTATCCTACTCGGTTATTTTCATTTTAATTTAAGACTACTCTCATGATACATTACCCTTCTTGGGGTTTTACCTTTTTAATGAGACATTTCTTTTTATATTTATGAGGCTTCACACTTATTTTTATAACTCCTGGGTAAGAGATCGGGTTAAGGTAATGTAGGATCAAAAATTCATTTCTCTTCATTATTTATAGCCTTCTATTTCATTTGCACACTACATATTTTTAGGTTAACTTTATTTTAAGGCTTGGGTAATTTAGCAAATGCTGCTTATTATTCCCTAAGATCCTATCATTCCAAAAAAATCTTTTACATCTGTCAAATCTTAGTGGAGCAGGATTTCCACTTTAACCCTTATTTCTCTACATATCTTAAATCTATCTACTCTTTTTACTTACCCTATTCAAATCTAGGGATGGGTCACTCTTTAATCTGGTTCTTTATCCTGCTATTCTCCCTATTCTAGACTAGTTTTATTATTTTTATGGCTCTATATTCTTACTAAACTTAGTAACATCATTCTATAGGCTTATTCTTTCTGTCTCCAAATTTAGATCATCATTCTGTCAATAGTTAGAGGAGCTGAGTGAGCCCGTCGACTTCACTCTAATTTCTAACATTCTTTGAAATGTTAATAGCCGTGAATGGCTTGTATTCTTTGACCATGGTACTTACAATATTTTACTCCTCAATAATCGAGCCAAACATTATTTATTATCGGGATAGACATGTCATTTATATTCTACTTATGATGATCTACTAGTCTAACTTCTATCCTCATTGGGTAATATATCTCGGGAGATTTATAAGGAGTCTTATTGATTCATTTTAACACTCACCGTGTTCGTTATGGGGCGTTGGCTGATAGGTAATATTTCATGATTCATACCGGTATTTAAAAAGTTTTAATAAGTTTTTGACAGTTTCTCTGGACAGGTTCTCTGGCGCCGATGTTTCTATTCTTTTCTGCCTAACCTATCGCCTGCAATGGCTAATCTCTGTCTATTTCTCATCTATCCCTATTTCTATGCTCCTTATGGTAAATTTTTGCCCCTTTCTGATTACCTAACTGTAATCTCTACTCCTTTATTTTAGAAGTCATTACCCGCCATTCAGATGAGTTATTTTATCCGGAGTAGTATTAATTAATTAGTGTGCTTGTATTTTCCTTCATCTGAACTGCATTATTGTCTCTTTTGACAGACTCTGGCATCCATTTTTTTTTAATTAACCTATCTTCTTTATCTCTGCGGGTTATTTTTATTTAGGCATCATTATGACTTCTCTAGCTAAATTCTAGCTTTTTATATTTTCAGTACTGATCAGACTTTATTTATTTAATAGCATCATAGCTCATTTATTATTCATATGCCTATATCTTCATCTTAAATCTTTGTGCCTAACAACAACATATTTCTTTTAATTCTATAAGCCTATAGCTTCAATTGCCTATGACATTTATTTCTTGGAATTCCCTCTTATTTAGGCTATTCTATTTTATTTACTATATTTCTGTCGACATTGTATTTTATTTATATGGCGCCTTTCACATATTGACAAGGAGTATATCTATTCTTGGCTACTCTTCCTATTTCTCCTTGTCTTTTTAATCAATTTCCATTTCCCTTTCTTAGTCTGGAGTCTGTTTCTCAAGTCAAATTCGTCTCCTACAAAGTGGCCAGTTTTGTAAAAGACTTGTCTTTGACAAGTAGAATCATACCCTGACTATCTCATTTTTTTCTTTTCTTTATTTTAAGCCTGCACTTCTCACAAATAAAATTCATACTTCATCTTTGTATCGTTTTTGAACGATATCTTAAGGCTCTATTGGGAAATGTTACAAAAAAATGACATCTTTATTCATCATTTGGCACATTTTGGCATTTAATTCTCTACCTAACCTGACGGTTCATACCCCTTGATTTTTACTTATTTGCATTTCATTTCTGCAAATCATTTTATTTTCACCCTTAAAATTTGGAAGCAGGTATTTCTCAATATTGTATCACTGTATTGCATCCTAGTATATCAACTATATTTGCCAGAGTCTCCATAAGATAAAATAGTCACTTGCAACGTGGATGTACCTCCGCTACATATGCCTATCTTTCCTATATAAAATTTTTCGTCTTCCTGACTTCCTTTCTATCCGGCTAATTATTTTTTAATTCTTTTCTTTTCACTATTTGGAGGATTTGTATTTCACTTTCTTTGTGCCGGAGGGCTTTCTGAGAAGTGTCTTTGTTTATTTTCATGATGGGGTTCTTTATCTCTGTGCCTGCCTTTCTCCCTGTATGTTTTCCCTTTTTCATTATTTTACCTAATTTCTATCCCCTTTTTATGTAATCTTTCCCTAGACCTAAATGTGTCATCTTTATTTCTTTAAACTGTCTTTGACCTAAATTTCTGCCCATTATTCTATTTAA
>NW_027169939.1:22500-31963 GCF_036898095.1 Palaemon carinicauda | reverse complement strand
AAACATCTGAAGTTTCAAGGTCGGCTGTTCAGTGTTCCGAAGAAGGATTCAGACAAGAGAAGAGTGATTCTAGATCTATCCCTTCTCAACTTGTCCATTCAATGCGACAAGTTTCGAATGCTTACCGTCTCGCAGGTGCGGACCTTACTTCCCCGTGGGGCCGTCACCACCTCTATCGATCTTACAGACGCCTACTATCACGTCCCGATAGCGAGACACTTCCGTCCGTACCTAGGCTTTCGCTTAGGGGACAAAAGTTACTCCTTCAAGGTGATGCCTTTCGGGCTCAACATTGCCCCAAGGATCTTCACAAAGCTAGCAGAAGTCGCTGTTCAGGAACTCAGGAATCAAGGGATTCAAGTAGTAGCCTATCTGGACGACTGGCTCATTTGGTCAGACACCTCCCAAAATTGCCTAAAAGCCACTCACAAAGTCATCCATTATCTTCAATCTCTAGGCTTCCAGATCAACTTCAAGAAGTCCCGTCTTCTTCCAAAATCGAAGTTCCAATGGCTCGGCCTGCAATGGGATCTTATATCTCATACTCTGTGTCTTCCCAGACCCAAGAGGTTAGAGATTGCAAGAAACACCAAACGCTTTCTCAAAGACAAAGTAAGTTCCAGACGGCTTCAAGAGAAGATTCTGGGTTCCCTTCAGTTTGCCTCAGTGACGGATCTTCTTCTGAAGGCAAAATTGAAAGATATCAATCGTGTCTGGCGTTCGAGGGCGAACCGGAAGCTCCGGGACAGGAAAGTCCGCCTTCCTCCCATTCTACGGGAAAGACTTCTTCCTTGGACAAGAGCAAACAGTCTGTCAAAGTCAGTTCCCCTTCGATTTCCGCCCCCGGAATTAATCATTCACACAGACGCATCCCTATCAGGTTGGGGCGGCTATTCTCAGCTCAAGAAAGTTCAAGGTCTTTGGACTCCCTTGTTCCGCCATTTTCACATCAATGTGCTAGAGGCCATGGCAGTTCTTCTAACCCTGAAACGTCTCGCTCTTCCCAAGAAACAACACCTTCGTCTGGTCCTCGACAGCGAAGTGGTGGTCCGCTGCCTCAACAGAGGCGGGTCAAAGTCAGGGCCTCTGAACCATGTTCTAATAGCCATATTCTCCCTAGCAGCCTCGAACCGTTGGCATCTTTCAGCTGTCCACCTGGCGGGAGTCCGGAATGTAGTGGCAGACGCCCTGTCCCGGACCTCCCCTCTAGAATCGGAATGGTCACTCGATCTAAAGTCATTTCGGTGGATTCTCTCTCAGGTTCCCGGTCTCCAAGTGGACCTCTTCGCCACGGAATCCAACCACAAATTGAGAGTATATGTGGCTCCCAATCTAGACCCTCAGGCTTACGCCACAGACGCCATGTCACAGAATTGGGACAACTGGGAAAAGATTTATCTCTTTCCCCCGGTGAATCTTTTGCTGAAAGTTCTAGACAAACTGAGATCCTTCAAGGGACAAGTAGCCTTGGTCGCACCCAACTGGCCCAAGAGCAACTGGTATCCTCTCCTGCGGGAGTTGAGACTATACCCTCACCCGATACCCAATCCGGTTCTGTCTCAGATAGTACAAACACGCGTTGTGTACGCTTTCTCAAACATTCAGAGCGCCCTAACTTTATGGACTTTATGAAGTTTGCGGCTATGCATGGTGCCAATATTGATCCTCAAAACACCTTGTTCCTAGAATCAGATAAACGGGATTCCACCATCCGTCAGTATGACTCTGCAGTTAAAAAGTTGGCAAAATTTTTAATAGACTCAGACGTGAACTGTATGAACTTGAACCTTACAGTCACTTTCTTTAGATCTTTATTAGAATCAGGTCTGGCAGCCAATACTATCACCACTATTAAATCGGCTCTGAAAAAGATGTTCCTAGTGGGTTTTAACATAGACTTAACCGACTCTTTGTTAGCTTCAATTCCGAAAGCTTGTGCCAGACTGAAACCGGTTACTCGTCCTACCCCGGTGACCTGGTTCCTTAATGACGTACTCAAATTGGCTTCTGATACCATTAACAGTTCTTGTGATTACATGCCCCTTCTCAGGAAAACACTTTTCCTAGTGAGCTTGGCTTCCGGGGCAAGAATTTCTGAATTGGCAGCCTTGTCGAGAGACCCGGGTCATATTGACTTTCTGCCTTCAGGAGAGGTCCTTCTTTCTCCTAACAAATTCTTTTTGGCTAAGAATGAAGACCCTCAAAACAGATGGACCTCCTGGAAAATTGTTCCCCTCACGCAAGATCCGTCGCTGTGCCCTGTCACTACTCTTAGGTCTTATCTATCCCGGACCTCCTCTAACTCCTCGGGGCCTCTATTCGTTAGAGAACAAGGCGGTACCATTACTATTAAAGGGATCAGGCAACAAATTTTGTATTTTATTAAACAAGCTAACCCTGACTCTTTTCCTCTTGCACATGATATCAGGGCGGTTGCCACCTCGGTGAACTTCTTTCACCACATGAATTTTACAGACCTTTCCAGGTATACAGGGTGGAAATCACCGTCAGTGTTCAAGAAACACTACCTTAAACATTTGGAAGCCCTAAAATTTTCTACAGTAGCCGCAGGGAGCGTAGTTACTCCCGAGTAACTCACAGGTTAATGCCTTGACTCTTTATCTCTCCCTCTTACCTGCCTCATTTATACCCTATTGTATTCGTTGGTCTCGCACCTGAATACTGTTATTATATTTGTAAATTTTTATGCTCCTGAGTATCTGTATATATTATCACTCACGGCATTATTATACCTACCTTATTGGATTTATGTTCATATTTAAGATACCCTTATAATTGTTTTTTGGTACTCATCTCTGATTAAAGCATCCTGTATTTCTCTTACGCTTATGTTTTTTCCTTTATTTTGCAAGTTTGGTGACATTTTTCTCTTGTATAGATTCACTGGGCGGCACAGGTTCGAGCCCAGAAAAGGGATTTTGACGTAGGAAAAATCTATTTCTGGGCGAGGGACCTGTGCCGCCCAGTGAACCCTCCCAGCTCCTCTCCCTTGGAGTCCCCAAACTTTGGGTGCTAAGGAGTTGGGTTCTGAGCGGATGCATTGTAGTAGTACCGAGTGAGGTTGAACGGCTCTCCTCTATTGGGGTTCTCTGTCGTGGATTAATCTAAATAGTGCGGGACCTCTGGAATATACGCCCAATTTTATACCGACACCAATAGGTGAGCGAGCTAGTTAACCTAGCACTCCTTTACATTTTTTCTCTGGTATATTTAGCAGTAAATTACCTAAGAATAAGTGCTTAAATGGAGCTTATTCACTGGGCGGCACAGGTCCCTCGCCCAGAAATAGATTTTTCCTACGTCAAAATCCCTTATATATATATATATATATATATATATATATATATATATATATATATATATATATATATATATATTTGGGCTCAAGCCATGTCGTCGTGATGGAAGTTCCTTAAAGTAGCTTCCTAAGGGATATATGCACTACAGTGATATTCCCAGAGAATTTTACCTTTAGGTATCCAGAATTCTAACTCCTGCCGCGAATATCCTTAAAATTTCTCCAAAGGATATCGCATAATATCAGCGGACGCATTCTTGACACGCCTCCATAGCAATCTGCACCCCAAACAGTATTTTGGCTTCGAGGAGGATGTGGCAAAAGGGAGCCGTCCAAAGGCTCTGCCCGCTCTCGTAATACTATTGGGAATACAACAGCGCCATTCCCACGACGGCGGGCATTCCTTTTTTTATAGCGATCTCCCTCGGTGATATTCCCTGGTGATCTAACTTTTCGATCGTTTTACAGGATTATTATTATGCTTTCTCCATCATCTTCCGCCTCTGGAAAGTTGAGTATCGGGTCTTTACTATAAGTATATTTTAGCTCCTGTTTCACAATGAAATTAGAGTATTTTATTGTGTTTAAGAGCTAGGCCAGTTACTGGAGGCGCCATGGCGCCGTCGTTTGTTAGGCATGTGTTATTTAGATAGCAGAACGACTTCCAGTTTTTAATAGCTTTACTTAATTATTTTAATTATTTAGCTATTTAGGCAATTATTCTTGTAAAGTTTCGATAATGTGCATAATTTTTGTTTCCCCCTTTTCTCTGTCGATCGTATAGTTAGTTTCGGTGATTTAAGTAACCGAGACCTCGTATAGCCTAGGTAACCTTACCTAGACGTTTTACTATACGTTCAGACTTTCCCCGGTTACCCTCGTGTATTATTTTCATTCAGTGGAGACTGATACCTCCTAGAATATTATGAAACATTACACGTCTCTTCAGAGACTTTAGGGTAATCTCTTTCCCTCTGAGTGTAGCCTCAGGCTACAACCCTAATAGACGTGCCTTGAATTTTATTCAGACATGGCTAACTTAGAGTTTGTCCTGCCTCTTCCCTTAACCGTTGGTTGTGGTATACCATCAGGTTTGGGGATTTAGTCAGAATCTCAGAGTATTTAGTCTTATGTCGGCGACCTGCCGGCAGGGCGAATGGGTTGTAGGATACCATCATTCCCCTGCCGGCCAGGTGGCCGGCAATGGAGGTTAGCCCTCATTAGCCGCACTTGAAGTTATGGTAGGATACCCTCTTCTCCTTGTGACTAAAAGACTAGTCCTATGCCACAATTCTCTGGGCTGAAGAGTAATTTTCTTTAGCCTAGGATAGGTGGCACTGGAACTCTGTTTCTTCTTTGTTGAGAGGAGGCGGCAGTGCCGCCATCCCCTTAACTGTGTCGGCAATCTCTGGGATGGAGAACTGAGTCTCTCCTGTTCCCTGGGATTCTGCCGATACCGAAACAGAGTTTCTTTTACAGGTGGTAGGACTGACAATTTTTGCCAGTTCCTTTCACACTCGTTACAGGATCCTGTTCCCTACCCCTCTGTCCACTTTTGATGGCTAAGCCATTGTCTTTCTTTAGGCCGGCATCTTGCAACCTTACCTTTGCTGGTAGGTTGCCGGAGCCAGCCAGACTCCCTCTTTAGTCATGTCTTTGGCTGACGGCAGAGCATACTGCCGCCAACCACATCATCTGTCGGCAACTGCCGTCCCAGCCGGCAGCCAAGATGGCTGCCAGCGACCATGATGGCCGTGAGAGGGAAGTCCCTTCTGTTCCCAAGGTTCTTCAGTCCCCCTTAGGACTGCTGCTACAGGTCCTGTTGCTGGGGTACTGCCGGCCAGGCCGGCACAGATAGTACTGACTCAGTTGGCAGCATGCCGACTGTACTGGTACTGCTGGACTTGCCGGCCGGCAGTGTATCGGCGGTACCTTGTCGGCAATAGTACTGTAGCTGCATGGAAGCCTGAATGGTACATTCTCCCCTTCTATTAGAACCTTCTTTCTGGAAAAGGCAGTCAAATTAGACTTTTACATCCTTAATTACTGTATACATTCACAGTAAGGAGTAGCCTTTTTTCCATGCTATCTCTCTCTCTCTCTCTCTCTCTCTCTCTAGCTAGCATGCCGGGTATGCCGGCAAGACCTAGCTATGCCGGCTACATGTCGGCCAAACTACTGTATATATTATACAGGCAGCCAGTATATCTGCAGTATAGAATATACTGCAGATAGAAAACTACTATATAGTTTATACTAGTAGTTATTTCCAATATATTTTGGATATCCAACACAGGCATTTGCTGAGCCCAATCCTATATTGAATGAATGTGATTTCTTCAATATCCTGATTAGAAATCAGTATTAGGATTACCCTACTATATTAAACACTTCAAGGCAGGAGTAATACACTCCTAACCCTTAAAGGGTGGAGCCTTTTTCCTTGAGTCTTCCTGATCAGGAAACACTATATTTTAATATAGTAGGAAGACTACAGCAAATAGGCTGAGTGGGATATACAAATATGTGCTTCCTAGTCCAGCTGGCTTCATGCTAGATGGACCATACTATCATATGCTACTATGAAGGCAGCATAATGACTAGACTACAATACATGATGTACAGTAGCCAGTAAATTGCAATATAGACTTACTGCAATTAGAAAACTACAGTACCATGATACAGTAATATTTCTGACATACCTTGGGTACCCTTGTACGAGCATTCTGCTGGTACCGTTCATATATTGAATGAATAGTTTTCTTCAATATTCTGATCGAGAATCAGTCATCCTGACCCCACAGTATCAACATTATTTTGGGACAGTAATTTGATACTTCTCTACCCCTAGGGGTAAGAGTCCTTCTACTTGGAGTTATTCTATAGAGAAATCTCCATGTAGTTAATACTGAGGGGAGGCAACAGCATTTGCTCACGGGGGTACACAAGCATGTATCTCCTAATATCCCTTTATAGCTTACTATCCTAAGCTACTCCATTGTAAAGGACATTTGCATATTGACTGTCAAGGAGATAATCCATTGTATACTCATTTGGTTTTCCTTTCTTTACAGGAGGAACACCAGATACCTTGTGCTGCAGTCCTCTGTAAGGCCAAGAGTAAGTATTTTTACAGTCATAATACTTGCAGGTTTCATGTCCCCTGCAATATTATTTCCGGATCCCTACATCATTGGAACCCACAGGTTTGCAATATATGTCGGACATTAATGTCCGAAGATTTTGAAAATCCTAAGTCTACAGAGACTAGGGATATAGCTCAATATAAATTACGCAACTGGGTGAGAGGCTTTCAAAAGATCTCTCCGGGACCTTTCCTACCTAATGATGGGATGCATAAGCTACTATTTTCGGAAGCAAGTGAGTAAACAGTAGTGCTTCAGGAGCTAACTACATACCCTGCAGCCAGAAAACCTTTGGGATTAAGGGCAAGAAATGCCCCAAGGTAGAAGAGGAAAATGTTGCGTCAAAATTTCCTCCGCCTGTGCCGGCTTTAGAGCCATCAATGTCGACATCTTCGTCTTCTACCCCTAATTTGGATAATGTGGTACAATTATGTATCCAACTGAAGAATCAAATAGAGAGCTTTCGTAGACAAAACGAAAAGCAGGAAGTAAAACGCAAGATAGATTCTCGGAAAGTTTCTCTTGTCGCTTCCCAGGGGTCAGTCAAACGACCCATGAATCAAGACCTACCAATATGCTCCATAACCAATCCCTGGAGGTTCGCGGAGCAGATGCCGATTTTAAATGGCAATCTCTGCATCTCAGAGAAAATAGTTGCTGTTCTTTTGAACAAAATTCAATTTTGGCCAAGCTTTGATGCTTTCACTAATTGTTGGGTTCGACTGAAGTACGAACCAAAGTCAAGAAAAGGAACGGAACCAAAGGTCTTGATTCTCGACCATGATAAGGTACAGACTATCCTTTCAGGTAGTCTAAGAAAGGCAGGTTATTCAGAGTCGAAGGTATTCTCACTGAATAACGGACACCCTTCCTTTCTTGCTCCTACTTCACTCTCATTCCCTTTTATGGGGAAGGCATTTACTTCTGTTGCCAAAGCGGTAGAGGCAGGTAAGCCATGTCCCACACTCGATGAGTGCAAGCCTTTGTCACCAGCTTTTCCCGGACAGGAAAAGGACTGGAAGGAAGTCCATTTGACATTTTCAGTAGGAAAATTAGACAAGGATGTCGCAAGTCAACAATTCAAGGTATGTCTCCCTAAATTGTCTGAGTTGCTCTTGTGTAATGAACAGGAGTCAAAGGAGAGACTTGCGACATCCCTTTCTCTACAAAACTACATAGAGTTGTGTTCAACCTACGAGAGTACCCCAGACATGATCATGATCCTAGCCAAAATGCATATGGCTATCTTGGTGAAGGACCTTTACGCCTTTATGAAGGCTAGGAGAGCATGTAAAGAGTTTGTGTTCGCTGATGCAACAGTAAAACACGAAACAAGGAAGCTAATATCTTCCAACATCTGGGACAAAGACCTCTTCCCACACGAGGTCACTAAGGAAGTAATTAAGAACGCCACCATGGAGAACATAGGTCTTCTCCAAAAATGGGGCATTCCTTCAAAGAGAAAATCTTTTGTGGTTGTGGGTCCCCAACCTAAAAAGAAGATTGGAAATGCTGGAAATATCCGGGCTGCTCAACAACATCCCACTATTCCAGTGACCACGATGCTACAGGCAGATGGTCAAAAGTCTAAGCCTACTGACTATTCGAAGCATAAAGACGCTTCGGCTAGGAGGAACTTTCCCTCAGAATCGCAGGACCTTCGATCCTTCGGTCCAAAGACTATTCAAAATGAGCCATTGATGGGAAACAGAAATGTCCCTACCATCATTTCCTTACCTTCTCCTACAGTTCAAAACCCTCCTGGAGGAGTATACCTGAGAGCTATAGAGCATACAGGTAGTAAGAAAACTATAGCTCATCGAGTTCCAGGGAAAGCTGCTTCGTGTTCACGAGAAGGACTCAAGATATCAATGAGCCATTCTGAACTTGTCGCCACTCAACAAGTTCATATAAAACAGCAAGTTCTGAATGTTAATCCTTCTGAACATATGGACCTTGTTCCAATTAAGGGTGTTCGTTGTCTTGTCAGACCTGAAAGGTGTCCTTCGGAACCTTCCAGTCAACCACCCCCCTTCCTCCTATCTAGAATTCATGTTACAGAGAGTAACATTCATCCTAAGGAAGATACGTGTCGGACTCACAGTTTTAAGTATCTTCAAAGGATTGACGAACTTAGTCACGTCAAATTCAAGCCTAGAAATAGTTCAGGTATTAATATACCTGATCAAGAGGCTAGAGTGGGCAGCACCCGAAGTGTCCGGCCAATGTGCATTCAAAGAGATGACCCGGTTCCTGGGACATCACGGATGCAAGATAGGCTTCTAGAAGTCTCGACTTTCTCCAGCTCAGGGGTTTCGATGTTTAAAAAAACCATCGAAGCCCTCAGTCACATCAACTCTCCTCTCCTTTGGAAATATAAAAGGAGCTCGTGAGGTCTGTCAAGAGACTCAGGTATTCAGTCAGAATACCAAAACGCCAACAGGAAAAAGCGCTAAACTTTCCCCAGTTCGCTATAGTGACAGACCTGGTGCTAACGGCACACCGGAAAGATGCGTTAAGAGCTTGGAGAAAACACGCATCAAACGCTTGAAGAGATAAAAAAAGACTGAGATCGGTCCCTCTTTAATCGCTTCCCTAACAGAAATTAGAGCACGAAAGTCCCAAGACTCTGCTGGTCCTTTCATGGGTGGGGAAGCCCCCTCCACACAGATCAGGCTCCCTACGACTGATCTGGGACACCGAAGCGATAATAAGACGTCACATTCGAACGTCTCATTCAGTCTTGGTGAAGTTACCCATCCCTCTCTTAAAGGGACAGCACCTACCAGCAGTTTATTTACAACTGATCCACGATGTGACGGTGGATACTCTATTTCGATACAAACCGATAGAGTTGGAATGGTCCATGGGCGCAGACATATTCCCTCCCAGATGGGAACAAGTCCCGGAACTGCAATTCGACCTCTTCATCACGAGTGTCTTCAAGAAACTACCTCGCTATATAGCCCCATACGAGGATCCTCTAGTGGGGCTGATA
>NW_027169939.1:0-12500 GCF_036898095.1 Palaemon carinicauda | reverse complement strand
TGGCGACCTGTTCCAAGTCTCATTTTAATCAATTTAGTGCTTTTTTTTTGTTTGTTTGTTTAGTGTTTCCTCAATTTTGGTCTGATTGTGTGTGCAAGTATCTTGGGTTTTTGGTATATTCTTTTGGATACTTCTGCTGATTCTACTCCATTTTACACTCATTTCCAATCTTTTCTTTATTTGGTCTCTTCCCTGTACTGTTAATATACCGACCTGTATAAACCTGATAGCTCATGTTTGATTTTATTTGAATTGTTGTGACATCATTGCTCGCAAGTCCTGGTATATATGTTTAATAAAGTTTAATTACATTCACCTCACCTCTCAGTTACAACATTATGGCTCACTCGCACAATTGGTGATTACTGGAGGACTTGCTTCCTCCTGCCACCTCCCTCACTGCTATGCCCAACTGTTTGATGATGCCCCCCACCGAACCTGACTCTTCCTCACATGCCGCTTCAATGAAATTACTGTCTTTCAAGAATGGAGAAGAATTCGCCTAGTTTTAGCATGCCGAAGTGCAGTTTTGCATCAAGGGCATGACTCGCTAAAGTAGTAAAGCAAATCATGTTCTTGCAGCTATCATCGAGGACACGTTCCCACAAATCTCTGATTGGCTTTGCGAAGTACGGGACACCCCAATAGCCTACAATACCCTCAAAATATACCATATACCACATACCATATACCATTGCCAGTGGCCTGCATAGCCAAGCTTTTTCATCTCTCTCAACAACCGTAAGGGGACCAAAAGGCTTCGCTTGGCCACAGGGAAATGACCAGTATTGCTCACCTGCCTCTTGCCCTACATGGCTTTCCTCATGAATTGAATCTACTTTCTGCCATTTTGGTAGGGTGCCCATCTAAACCTATACACTCTGCCATCCCCAATGTCGATATTTTGCCCATGAAGGACATGAGGACCATAGTCGATGCAGTTATGAATAGCCATTTCATCATCATCAAGACCTCTATCAATGCCTCCACTCCTGACAAAGAGGTCAACTCTTCAACATCGATTGAAGTTTGACGTGAATGAGGTAGAACACAGACGCCCACCCCATAACGTGCCGGAGTGACAACAAAGCCCCACACCACCCACATGTACCACCACTTGCTTACATTACAACCAGTGAACTCTTCAATTACTTACTGATGCCTATCAACCACAGTTATGCTACTACCACTCCAGATTTGGGGCTACTGCAAAGAAATATGCAACTGATTGTCAGTGGCCAAAAAACATGCAAGTAGGCCCTCGCTTGCGGCAGTTGCCTTCCCTGTCACTAATATTCTATTTCTACATGATGCAGGTACAGACGTGCAATTTTTGGTAGATATGGGTGCTTGCCGTTTTCTTCTGCTAATGCCACTTTCCAGGATGTGACACAGTCTGTCTAACTCTGGCGATGTCGGCCTGATAGCTACCAACAAATCTGTGATACCCACCCTCGGTTATAAAACTCTCAGATTATCTTTTTTAAGCACCAAATATAATTGGAAGTTTCTCATTGCTGACATCACAATACCAATCCTCGGTGATGATTTCCTCTCACGTTTCGACCTGCTTGATGTTGTTCACCAACAATAGGTCAACTCACATTCGTACTCCTCGACACCTCTCCAGCCAGGCCCCTCCGACCTCACCCTCAGCATCAGCACACCCACGGATGCCTACGTCCAATTCCTCACGTTGCATCAGGAAGTTTTCCATCTAGAACTTTGTCAAACGCGCACAGTTTTTGCCAAACACAATATTTATCACCAAGACAATGGGGCTCCCAGTTTTCGCCAGATTCAGGTGTCTGGCACCAGATCGTTTGACAGCTGCTAATCAAACGTTCACTAAAATGGAAGAAATTGGCCTTTGCCAAAAGACTTCAGCCCATGGTTGTCACCATTACACATTGTCCTGAAAAAAAGATGAGTCTCTGCGTCAGTGTGGGGATTACAGGAGCCTGAACATGCACACAGAACCAGGTCGCTACACCCTCCCAAACACTGCCGATGTGACCTACTTGCACAAAGTGAAGGTTTTCTCTACGCTCAGCCTCCTGAAGGGGTATTAACAGGTGCCCATGAACCCAGAGGACATCCTCAAGACAGCCATCAAAATCCCCTTCGGTACATACACCTTTCATTACTTCTGCTTTGGCCTTCATAATGTTGGGGCCAATTTTCAACGCCTCATGGATGGCTTCTTAGGGGACTTCCCCTTCTGTGTATGTTACGTGGATGACATACTTGTCTCTAAAGAAGAACACCTACGTCACCTACGCATCGTACACGACCACCTATAACAGAATGCATTTGTAGTCCGGTATGACAGGTGTACCTTTTGCGCCAAGGAAGTATTGTTCTTAGGGCATCACATTACTCCTGAAGGAGTCCACCCACTCCCTGAGAAGGTAGCAGCTGTTCAGAACTTCCCCACGCCCTCGACCGTCAAACCATTGCAAGAATTCTTGGGCATGATCATCTATTATCACCATTTCCTGCTAGTCAATGCCGCCACTCTTGCCCCCTCTACGCCTCCCTCAACGGCAAGCCAAAAGACCTGAAGTGGGGTACCCTTCAAGATGCAGCCTTCTGAAATGCAAAGAATCCCCTATCAACCACTGCTGCTCTCACTTTTCCCATGTCACATGCACCTCTCCTTCTCTTCATCAATGCCAGCGATGTCGCTATTGGTGCAGTACTCAAACAGGTGTTCAATGGCCCGCCCTGCCTATTGGCCTTATTCAGTAGAAAACTATCCAAGGCAGAATCCGACTACTCTACCTTGGACCGTGAATTGCTGGTAGTGCACTTGGCTGTCGGTCACTTTCGCCACTTTTTAGAAGGTACGCCCTTCATCATTTGCATGGACCACATGCCTCTGGTGCACACCTTTACTCAACAGTCCGACACCTGGTCCGCTTGTCAACGACGACATCTCTTTGCCGTGGCTGTATAAAAATTGCACCCTTCAACACCTACTAGGAAAAAGAATCCCGTTGCCGATGCCCTGTCAAGAAACACAATGGCCGTCATTCATCTGGGATTGGATTACAGCACCTTGGCAGAGGCCCAACCAAAAGATTCAGAGTACCAAGTATGTAGGATATCCTGCACATCTCTCCGTTGGGAAGACGCCCTCTCAATAACTCCAACCTCAACCTCCTTTGTGATGTCAGTAATGGTAGACCAGGACCATGGATACCTGCCCCCATGCGTTGCCAGATGTTTGATTTCATTCACAGCCTTTCACATCCCTCACGCCGATCTTCTGCACAACTACTGGAGATGAAGTTCTTTTGGTACAGCATTACTAAGGATGCTAAGGATAGGATACACACCTGTACTTCATGCCAA
The DNA here is from genome assembly GCF_036898095.1 of Palaemon carinicauda. Classification (NCBI taxonomy): domain Eukaryota; kingdom Metazoa; phylum Arthropoda; class Malacostraca; order Decapoda; family Palaemonidae; genus Palaemon; species Palaemon carinicauda. Next base: position 9,143 of record NW_027169939.1, on the reverse strand, counting down.
ACTTCAAAAGTATATCGACACAAGGATTCAGGAGTGGGCACCTTTTCTCAATATCAATATCGTTTTGCCACATTCATGTCATAGTAGGTCCCTTATCCACATCACAAGGATATTGTTACCTGTTCACCGTCACTGACCACACCTCTTGATGGCTTAAAGCCATTCCCATGGAAACTGCAACGTTTGCCTGATGTACATCTGCCTTACTCTCTGGATGGATAGTGAGATTTAGTATCCCTGAGCATATTACTTCTGACAGGGGCACCACTTTCACCTCTCAAATGTGGATGTCATTAGCGAATCTTATGCAAATCGCCCTACGGCAGACAATTGCCTGCAACCCTGGTCAAACGTTTTCATTGCATCCTAAAAGCAGCTTTCATGTCCCTCTGCAAAAACTTCAACTGGTTTACTCAGCTTCCCTAAGTCCTCCTGGGATTACGGACCACTCCTAAAGATACCCTGGATGTCTCGGCAGCTGAAATAGTGTATGGCAATCCGTTGGTCGTCCCTGCCGAATTTCTTCAGTCTGCAACCTCCTCCGACAATCTCCAGCACCTTTGTCACATTGTGGGAAAATTTACTCCATGCTACCAGACTTACAAGCCCCCAGCTAAGCAACACATACCAACAGATCTGCACTTGGCAAGGCAATTTTTCCGGCGCAGCAACACTAGCTAGCCACCGCTAACTTCCCCTTACACGGGACCTTTCCTCGTGATCCGTCGTACGCAGAAGGCTTTCTTCATCAAAATTGTGGCAAAAAAAGTCTGTGTCAGATTAAAAGCTTCGTAAATTCTACTCCAAATAATTCCTTGCCTTTTTTGGACCACTGGATTAAGTTCTCGACTTTCTCCCCACCACCATCTGCTCAAGATTAGTATAGTTGGCTTCATTAATTCCAGTACACTTCACGAGAAGCTATTATCCTAAAGTGGATGGTGTAATAAAAACCCCAAATAATTCAGGATGACATGGCTATCTCACCCAAAAATAGATTTTTCGCTTCGCTCAAAATCCGTTTTTGCAGATAACAATTTACCAACAATGCATTTTTTTCTGAGGAAATGATAAATAAGGGAGAAAGTACCATGAAGAGAAATAATAGACAACAGAACCATGAACGTAGAGCCTAAAGCATTTCAGAATATACATCAGGATGTGCAATATTTCACACAAGACAAAAAGTATAATAGAAAATCCAGAAGACTACTCATCAAATGAAGGCTTCATACCTGGAAACGAACCTAATTTGGACTCAAACTCGCCAATTCCTCCATCAGGAGATATAGAAATTTTGCAAGAAACACAGCATCAATCAACAGGAGAAATACAAGCCTCACTACAAAGGCACCCTCCCCAAGACAGATTTCTCCAAAATACGCCAGTAGCCAAGAATACCAGAAAACATGAAGTAAAAGAAAAATAGGCAATTATTTTACTAAATTAACTTTAAGACCGTAACAAGAAATTTTACCTTTATATAACTGAGATTATGGTTAGACAAAACTACATTATTCTTACTAATACTTGACTTTCCAATCTTGCTAATTACCCTCACTCTTCTTTCACCCATCTTTCCTATCAGCTAAAAAGACATCTGGAAGCTGTACTGTACATTGTGGAAAGTAACACGATGTTTAGCAAAAGAGAAACTCTTAGCAACACTAAATGTAAAACGAAGTGAAATTCATTAGTTGTCTATCCAAAATTATTTGTACAGGTTTGTATGCAGATACTTATGCCATTTGGAATTCAGATTTATTTGTTTTTATCTTCAACTTTTTTAGAATTGATTTATCCTATCAATTTAGTGCATTGTTTTCTGTGCTAGTTGCCTTTTTAAAGCTAGGAGTAGTACTGAAATAGCCATAGTTGCTCACCCAGAGGTAGATCCCTGGCCACAGCTCATCAACCGGAAAAATACAATGGTCATAGTTGCTCGCTTTACCAGGAAGTGTAGTATTGTTTAAAGGAATTTGTTTACAAAAATTGAGTTGAAGGTCATTTTTGGTTTGTTTATCAACAAAGAGTTTGAATTTTCGTTGTTAACGTACATTTTAGTAATGACATATGATTATATAGGCTACGTATTCAATCACTAGGGAGTGTAATATCATTTAAAGGTATTTGTTTACAAAATTTGAGTTCAAGGTTATTTATGGTTTGCGTAAGGTTTTGAATTTTTGTCGTTAACGTACATTGTAGTTATTAAGGAAGTTTGTATGCAAGTCCAAAATGTGCGGTGCTATTTAAAGGGATTTGTTGTACTTACAAAACATTGACGGCCAGATCAGTTGTTGTTTATCAATAAAGGGTTTTAATTTTCATTGTTAACGTACATTGTAGTAATGCCATACATTTGTATACAGTCAGGCCTCCTTCTTCGCGATAGTCAGGCGCAAAAAGGGAATTTTCGCGAATAAATGATAACTCTTAACCTAAAAAGTCACTGCCCCTTGCCATGAGCAGGTGCCAGAGCTGATGATTAACACAGCAAACTGACTAATATTGTTTTAATTTGGTTTCTACAACAGTTTATAATCATATGCACAGTGTACAGTGTATTTGCACACATGTACACTATGTACTTGACACAGTAAGGTTACAGTAAAGTATTGTATGAAGGTAAAATTTTACTGAGTCATCATCCCCTTACTGTTGTATATAGCAAAACTTATTACTATCTAATGATACTGTACTGTACCCTAATACTCACAGATACTGCATTGTATATTAAAAGTTAAAGTTAAAGTTGCGAGTTTTAGGTCTCCACTCAGACGATATACATCATTCTGCTCGAGCGATCATAAGTCAGCAGGGGCTATCACTAGCCCCCTCTAATCCCCCCCCCATCCCCCGCGCCACCCTGGGGAGTAACACCCGGTAGAAGGTCACAGTATCCACGTCCTGGCGGGGGACGCGAACTCGGGACCTCTGAAACAGAAGCCCGCGACGCTACCAACCTAGCTATCCGGAGTAATATTACTGTAATATATGTACAGTAATATTACTACAGTACAGCTTAACTGTACTTACCATAGGTATCCAGTGTTTTTGTTCAGACCACACACAGGCTACTCCGCTATGAGTTTTCTTGAATCATGACACAATTTATTCTGTGTTGTCTCTTGCCAAGTATGTTACTATATATCTATACATTCTTAAACACAAATACAGCGTATTTTATAAACTAAAACCTTAAATATCTCATTGATAATAGTTTCTTTTAAGTAAACAAACAAAAACAATGAATTTGATTACTTTTCTACTCTCTCTCTCTCTCTCTCTCTCTCTCTCTCTCTCTCTCTCTCTCTCTGTGTGTGTGTGTGTGTGTTTGTGTGTGTGTGTGTGTGTGTGTATTACATGAAATCTGCGTTTCTTTGCAAAGTCTTTATTGAAGCTTTATAATCAAGCACCACAGAGCTAAAACCTATAAAATATCATGCATCGGCAACATGAATGAAACTCTGATTATGTTATGCTATTTCAAAGAAACTGTTTAAATTAGTATGCTAATTGAAAAAGGATAGATCAAATAATAATTGTTTCTTTTAGTAAATATGAAATATCCTTCGGTAGCAGGTCTTAATAATAAGGGAATTTTTGGGGCTCGGCCATGTCGTCCTGATGGAAGGTTCCTTTAGGTAACTTTCTAAGGGATATCTGCTACAGTAATACCCCCAAAGAATTAACCGATGGTTTCCAGAATTCTAACTCCTGGCACGATTTATCCATAATATAATTTTAAGGATATCGCATAATATCAGGGGATGTATTTTTAGATACATCACATAGCAATCTTCACCCCGAATAGATTTAACTCTTTGAGGGGGAAGAGTGGCGAACGAAAGGGAAGCCGTTATCTAGGTACCCGATGGACCTCCTATCCGCACCCCTACCGGTCGCCATTCCTTTATCTGTAGCATTTAAGCTAAGTGCGCTCCCAACCTTTTCCCGGTGTTCGTTAAGGATTACAGGAATATTAATAGTACAATCTACAGCATCTTCATCCTCTGGAAAGTTGAGTATTTATTCTTTCCTGTGTATAATTTTAAGCTCTCTTCTCACAGTTGAATTAGTATAATTTAAGTGTGTTTGGTTGAGCGTAGCCACAACCGGAGGAGGCCATTTTAAGACCGCTGTTGCACATTATTATTGCATTTTATTTAGTCAGTAGAGTGACATTCCCTGTATTTAGCTATAAACTTAGCTAGTTCGGCAAATTATACTATTGAAGATTATGCATACGATATTATTTCATTCCTCTTCCTAAATGTGACTTTACTTTTCGCATACGCCGGGGGCCCCGCCGGTACCAGCCATGGCCGCGGTCCCCACTGGAGTTAGGCTAGCCTAACTCGTATATGTATACGTTACTAAAGTAATTCCCCATGTTTAACCTCATCCTATCGTTCCTTATTAATTCGGATGCGGACATACTTCCCCTAGAATTTATGTATAAGGTTCGATATATATTCTCTTTTTGGGCTCAGGCCATGTCGTCCTGATGGAAGGTTCCTTTAAGTAGCTTCCTAGTGTATATTTGACTATAGTGATATTCCCAGAGAATTTAATTTAAGGCCTCCAGAATTCTAACTCCTGGCACGAATATCCTTAAAGTTTCCTTTTAGGATATCGCATAATATCAGGGGACGCATTCTTGACATGCCACATAGCAATCTGCACCCCGCATAGCGTTTACGCTTCAAGGGGGAAAATTGACAAAATAAGAGAGGAGCCGTTATAAGATTCTCCTTCCTCCTTACTGTTTGAGTACTCAGATGACGCCATAATCGTCGGCCATCTTTATTCCTTTTTCTGTAGCGCTTCAGCTCGGTTGTCTTTCCCAGTGCTCTCTCGTTATAGGATTTATCATGCAATCTCCAGCTTCTTCTGCCTCTGGAAAGTTGAGTATTTAATTCTTATATTGTATAAATTTATCTCTGGCCGTAAAGTAAGAATTAATTCGAAATAAACTATGTTTTTTGTCAGAGCTATTGCCTGGACCGGAGGCGTCTTCGGCGCTGTCGTTTGTAACGCATGAATTATTTAGTTAGCCAGAACGACTTTCTCTGTATAATAGCTTAAATAAAAAAAATCAGCTATGTAGTCTTCATTGCTAGGAGTTAATCATATTATGCTGATAGTATTCTCATTAATTTCGGCGAATTGGGTAGCCGATCTTGTTTACGCTAGGCTTCCCAGCCTAGGCGTTATAGTTTACTCTCTTGCATGATATAATAAGTGTTCCTGGTGCTATTAGATTTAAATGAAGATATTAGCAATTTATACATATAAGATATATGGATTGCATAAAAAAATTTCCTCTTCCAAGATAGTATACGAGAGAGCTTCGATGAGTCAGGTAGTCGATCTCACTGTCGCTAGGCTAGTAGCCTAGTGGCTTTAGTATACTTTCATACAATCTCCCCGGTTACCCTTATGTATAGGGTAATCACTTCTTCCCTCTGAGTGTAGTCTATGGCTACAATCCTAGGTGGTCTTGCCTTGAATTGTGATTCTGGCAAGGTTAGGCTAGGGTTTTCTGCCCATTTACCAAGCTACTGTTGGTGAGCTTTGGGTTTGGGTCAGAACCTCAGAGTACTTGTCGTGTGCTGGCAGCTGATCAATAGGGTGAATGTACTCCCCTGTTGGATCTCGTTGGTTGGCATAGGAGGCCTTGCCTCCCTAGACTGCACTTGAAGGGGTCATGTGATCCCCTTCTCCCTGTGGTTTAGTCGAATAGTCCTGTGCTTGCAGACCCTAAGCTGAAGAATAGTGATTATTTTTCTGCCTAGGATGGCGCCGGCATGGGGACTCTGTTTCTCTATAATTTAAGGCGGCGGCTAGAAGATGCCGGCCCCCTTACTGTATTGGCAGACCCTAGGCTGGAGAATGTATTCTCCATACGCCTAGGATGGCGCCGATACTGAAACAGTTTCCTTTAGGTGTGGTAGGGACGGCATGCCGCCGGCTCCTCTCACATCTTATACAGGACCCTTTCCCCTTCCCATTCTGTCTTTTAGTACTAAGATAGCCTAGCCATCCCATCCCTGTGGCCGTTGTCCTACAATCTCGCCGATTTCCGGCAGGTTGTAGGGCCGGCTTGGGCTTCTGCCTGCATAAGCTAGTCGTTTAGCTTCCCTATCGGACATGAAGTTCTGGGATAGCTGTTTCGGCAGGTCTAGCTGCCGGCAGGAGACCCATTTGCTTTGAGTGTTCTCCAGTCCTCCCTTGGGCTGCCATCCACTTCCTACGACTGACTGATACCGGCATAGAGGGGGATGGGTGGAAGCTTAATTATATAATCGCCCCTTCCATTAGAACCCTCATTCAAGAGGAAGAAAGTGATACAGTGGCTAGCGATGCCACCCTTACATTGCCCTTCACTCCTTGCTTTCTCTCTCTCTCTATTGGCTAGTGCCGCCAGCTACTAACCTATCTGCCGACTGCCGGCTACTAACCTTGCTGGCAAGATTCAGGCTAGACTGGTGGTCCGGCAGCCATTAATTCACTGTCACATCTGACTCTGCCGGCGAGAGCCGGCTGTGTAGGGTACTCCGGCCACTACTCAATCACATTGAATGATGGCTGGGATAGTGTGCCGACAGTCGGTGACTCGCCGGCGTCTGGAAGGCTTCCGGCAGTCCGGTGGGTCGCCGGCAAGCTGGCTGGCTGCCGACTATAGGTATGATTAATTTTGTACCAGTGAATTAAGTCCGAGGTATTAGACTTGCCGGCAGCAACTATTTTATATGAAAAAACAGTAGCCAGTACATCTGTAGTATAGTGCATACTGCAAACAGAAAACTACAGTATATAATTTTACAGTAGTAAATTTTTCCAACATACTCTGTGTGTCCAGGCACAGTCTATTGTTGAGACCTTCTAAGATTGGGAGAGGAATTCCCTTTTCTTTACATTGATAGATGATCAGTTATTTTGACCCTCATTATTAACTCTTGGAAGTGGGTGTTGTTTACAATACTCTATCCTTATAGGTTAGGATCTTCCATCGGGCCTCTTATATAATATTGAGGGAGGTCACAGCAATTAGCTGGGCGGGAAACACACGTATATGTCTTTCCTATTTAATTTCTAGCTTACCTATCCTAAGCTATATACATTAAAATAAAATGGAAATTATTATCATAATACTTATTATGATATTTATTAGTCTAGTGATATAGACTACATTATACTCATTTTATTTTCCTCTTTTTATAGGAGGACTATGTCAAGTGCGATAGCGTTTTCTGCAGTGTTCGCCGCAGTAACTTCTGTGACCATCTGGGGTGTAGGACACACTCCCTCTCAAATATTGGGACCCACAGGTATGTACATTATATAAGGACCTGATGTATGAGGCTTTTGAAAATCAAAAGACAACGGAGTCAAGGGATGCAGCTCGGGACAAGCTGCGTAAATGAGTTTGTGGCTTTCAAAAGAATTCCACGGGGCCTTACCTCCCTAGTGAGCGTATGAAAACCCTTCTATTCCCAAAGCATCTGCAGATGCTGTTATTCCTCAGCCTCACTCTGAGATCCCTTGTGTCCAGATATCCATTGACACGAATGTCTCGGATGCGATGAAGGACAACCCTCTAGATGATGAGAGGATGTCAGAGGTGTCAGAGGACACCGAAAAGGACCCTCTGGCAGAAAGTCGAGAAGTGGAGTCAACGGTGGCTCCGGAGACGGAAGAAGAGGAAGTCGAAACAGTCTCTGTTTCGTCAGTTCCTGCCACAGAACCTGTACCCTATACGTCCTCCGCTCCTCAACCTGTAAGGTAGGACGACACCCTGTCTGCCATCAAAGCAATTATGGAAATGTTAGAAAAGAAGAGCAAACAAAGGGAAGTTGAATTGAGGAAGGAGATTCTTCAGATTACAGCGTCTTGTGGGTCTCAACGGTGATTCAATGTTAAGGATCTTCCCTCGTGTTCGGAGGTTAACCCATGGAGGCATGCCGAGTACATGCCAATAACTAATGGTAAGATCTTTATTTCAGAGAAGCTGGGAGCTGTCCCTATTGAGGACATCGAGTTCTGGCCCAGCTTTGAGTCATATCTAGACTGCTTCGTTCGTCTAAAGACGGAACCAGTATCCAAGGAGGAGACAGAGCCTAAGGAGATCATAGTGCTTGACCATTCGAAGGCTCAGGCTTTGCTAGCCAGCAGCTTGAAGGACAAGGGCTTCATCAATTCCAAGGTGCCGGCCCTGAGCAAGAAGCATCCCTTTTTTCTTGCTCCAACAACTATGGTTTTCCCCTTCCCCTTCGTCGACGTTGACATCCACAAGGCACTTGAAGGCATGGACATCCACCAAGAACGGATGTCGGAAGTGTCTACCGATACTGAACAGGACCTACTGCAAGAAGGCCCTGAAGAAGACATGGTTCAACCACCAACGGAGGAAGAAGGATCCGTTTCAACGGTGATCGAGGACCCAAAGTTCAACGTGACGGTATATCAACCTGTGTCGTCAACCTCTTAGGTCCCAACTCCCTGATCGACTACACAGGTCAACAGGAGCGAGGCGCTCCTATCGTTGATCCAGCTGATGTTGGAAGTGTTTCGGATGGAACAAGAGGAGAGGAATCAGGACATCCAACAGACAAAGAGAGAGGTACAAGAAGGGAAGCGCCCTGAAACTTCCAGGGGCTCTACTAAACCCCTTAAAGTATCATACCTCCCTCACTGCTCAGAAACCAACCCCTGGAGGTATACGGAGCACATACCCGTGATGAATGAGAACCTATTCATCTCCGAGAAGTTGGGGGCAGAGCCACTTGAAGATCTTGAATTCTAGCCCAGCTTTTCAGCATACCCAGATTGTTATGTGAGACTGCGAGATGAACCTGCATCCCGCGAGGAGCCGGTACCAAAGGAAGTCATTGTCTTCAATCATGACAAGGCACAGGCCATCAATTTAAACTTTTTCTAATTCATTAATTTCACAATTTTCAAGAAAATGTGATATATGATATGTTTACTTTTTTATGTTTTAGTAGATTAACTATATCTTAATCTTGGTTTTAATGCTTGTTAAGTTAAAATAGTAGTAAAAACCATTGGTAAATACCAATAAATTTAAATAAAATAATTTAACATTCTCTTATGTAATTAATATACAAAAAGTA
>NW_027169938.1:22500-31970 GCF_036898095.1 Palaemon carinicauda | reverse complement strand
CCGAAGGGCTGGTTCAGGGATGTTCAGAGATGGTGTAGAGTCGTCCCTATAGACTCTATCAGCGATAAGGTCTATGGTTTCGTCCACAGGCACGTTTGTGAATAAAGACTCTACATCCATCGATGCAATAACTCCATCACACGTAGAGTCCTTAATTTTATCCAGGAATTCAGTGGATGAAGCTACACAGTAACGATTTGGAATGTAGGGCGTCAGGATGGCATTCAGTCGTTTGGCAAGCTGGTAAGTCGGAGTAGGGCATTGACTTATAATGGGGCGTAGGGGGTTGCCCTGCTTGTGGGTTTTCACATTGCATAAAGGTAGCCCGGCCAGAAATCCCCTGAAATACCTGGTAGGTGCATGGCATTGGTTGCTGCATTCACGGCCTCGATGGTTTTGTTAGCCTCTTTCTTGATTTCTTCGATAGGGTTTCTAGTGAGGCGCACAAATTTTGAGGAATCAGCCAAGATGTCGTCGAGTTTCTTGTGGTATTCCTCTGTGTCAATAAGCACAAAGGCAGCAGTCTTGTCTGCCCTACGAACAGTAACACCAGCAACCTGCTTAAGTTCCTTAGCAGCTGCCTTCATATCCTGGGTGACGATACCACTGGTGTAACGACCCTCTCAGTGAGGGCCTCAGCAAGAAGCAAGGGCTGGAGGGCATCAGTAGTCCGCAGGGTGCCACGATCTTGAAGGGCGAGGATTGAGTCAAGTAGCAGCTCGACCTCGAGGCGTTTATCAGTGGCCTTGGCCTGGTCACGTAGTGGCAGTTGAGGCCCATCTTGAGGATTTGTTCCTGTGCAGGAGTCGGGGTATACCCCGAGATATTGATGTACTCCTGGCGTTCCTGTGGTATGCGAGTTTGCCACCGTTGAGGTTGATCAATTTCTTCAGGATGGTGCGGGTCCTCTTCTGCATGTCTCTCTTCTTAAGGATTCGGAGGGCATGGGTAATGTTGTCAGGGTAGTTCAGGCCACCCCCGATTTCCTCGTCCTCTCTCTGTTGGCTGGTAGGGTCGAATTCTGGGTTGTCATCGACAGGTTCTCGGGAGTCCTCATCAGGGGCGTCCTCATCTTCGTCAGGGTCGCTGTCAGGTTCAGGAGGGGTGTCTGGATCGGTACTGTCTTCATTCTGCTCTGCTCTTCTTTCCCTGGTGTTGACCCATTCCTCCACGAGACGGGTCCGGAGGGCTGTGAGCTCATCCTTCAGCGCCTGCTTCTGTTGGAGCTGCCTCTGGAGGAGGCTACGTCTGTAGGCACGGGTACCAGGATCATTTTGGGCCGACGGGTCGAACAGCTGGACTTCGGTATATCGTGGTAGGAGACCCTCTTTTAGGCAGGTTGAGTTAAAAGTAATGGCTGCATCGGCAGAGTTTATTTTCTTATCCAATTTTTCTATTTTCCGGATAATTCTCTTCTCTAGAGCGCTACAATCAGCCAGCAGACTTGAAAAATTCATCAGTCGGGTGAATGACAAAATCGGGAAGACTTTTCAAGTATATTCTCACAAAATACAAGTAAAACTTTGGTACAGAATAGTAAAAACTACGACGCGTTTCGAGGATAAGTCCTTCCTCATCTTCTGGTAGAGAGTGAGTTGGATGCTGCAGTCGGGTGGTATTTATACCCAGGATCAGGATTAAAAGTGAAAGGGCTGGAATTTTCATCGGTTTTCATTGGTTGATCGGAGCTGATATGATATGGTGTCTGGTGTACGATGATCTCGGCCGGGAATACCAGTCTGTGACGTCATCGGGGGACCTGAGTTTTGATTGGCTGAGGTGCGCTCTGAGCCAGCCAGGCTGCTCTCCCGCTCAGAAAAGTGTCCCACGTGGCTGAGATCATGTCCTACTTCGGCGTCAAAATTCGGGGTATTTTCGTGGTTGGTAGTGTCTTCATTAGGTCCTCCTTGATGGGGGTTTCTTGATGTATCAATACGACGGCTTGACGGTAACAAAAACATCTCTTGGGTCGTATTAAGGGTGGGTTTATCTCGCTGTATCAGTAGAGCTTCTAGGATGCGTAGACGTCGACTATCTGGGGCGCTACCGATAATCTTGGTGTTACTGACGATATCAGCTCGACAAATAGGGTGTTATGTCTTTGTAGGGCATGATTCTTTATAGCCCCTTGCTGTACGTGGCAAGAAATTCTCTTGGAAAGACGCATAGTTGTCATGCCAATATAATTTCCGGGACAACCACGGATAGGGCATTGATATGCATAGACAACATTCGTCTTCTTTAAGAAATCCTGCTCTGGGGGCGCTGGGTTATTCCTCATAATAAGGCTTTTCGTCTTGGCCGTTTGGTAATATATAATGAAGTCTAATTTCTGGGTGTCTTCAGTAGGGGATACATTATTCTTGATGATTTCTTTCATTGCCTTCTCGTCTTGCAGGTAATTCGGATGCATATGTCCTTTGTAAAATAGCTTGATGTTATTGCTACTGTCGATTCTCTCGGCGGGGTTGGATTCGTACCACTTGTCTACTGCTTTCCTGACTTCCTTTTGGACGTGCTTATTGGAGAATCCATTGTTGACAAGTACTTGAGATATTCGGTCCAGTTCCTTGTGTGTGTCGCACCATGTGGAACAGTGCGACAGGGCCCTCCTGACGTAAGCCTTGATGGTAGAACTCTTATATCGGGTGGGGCACTCACTGTCTCCATTCAAGCACATGCCTAGGTTTGTGGGTTTGGTATACACTGTGGTCCGAAATCCATTCTCCGTCGAGGTGACTAGGACATCTAGGAACGGGAGGCGATTATCTTGGCTGTGTTCGAGGGTGAAACGGAGTACACTATGGTCCTCAAACATCCTCCTCAAAGTCTCGATTTCATCACATGATCTTGCTTTCACAAAGGTATCGTCTATGTACCTAAAGTACAGAAAGGGGCATTCTACACGGGAGAACACTCTCTCTTCTACAATTCCCATGTAAAAATTTGCGAATAGGACTCCCAGGGGTGAGCCCATCGCTACACCATCCTTCTGTAAGTAGGTATGCCCTCGATGGGTGGTAAAGGGGGCCCTCTTCGTACAGATGGCTAGGAGGGTCCGAAGGGCTGGTTCAGGGATGTTCAGAGATGGTGTAGAGTCGTCCCTATAGACTCTATCAGCGATAAGGTCTATGGTTTCGTCCACAGGCACGTTTGTGAATAAAGACTCTACATCCATCGATGCAATAACTCCATCACACGTAGAGTCCTTAATTTTATCCAGGAATTCAGTGGATGAAGCTACACAGTAACGATTTGGAATGTAGGGCGTCAGGATGGCATTCAGTCGTTTGGCAAGCTGGTAAGTCGGAGTAGGGCATTGACTTATAATGGGGCGTAGGGGGTTGCCCTGCTTGTGGGTTTTCACATTGCCATAAAGGTAGCCCGGCCAGAAATCCCCTGAAATACCTGGTAGGTGCATGGCATTGGTTGCTGCATTCACGGCCTCGATGGTTTTGTTAGCCTCTTTCTTGATTTCTTCGATAGGGTTTCTAGTGAGGCGCACAAATTTTGAGGAATCAGCCAAGATGTCGTCGAGTTTCTTGTGGTATTCCTCTGTGTCAATAAGCACAAAGGCAGCAGTCTTGTCTGCCCTACGAACAGTAACACCAGCAACCTGCTTAAGTTCCTTAGCAGCTGCCTTCATATCCTGGGTGACGATACCACTGGTGTAAATAGAAAAATTGGATAAGAAAATAAACTCTGCCGATGCAGCCATTACTTTTAACTCAACCTGCCTAAAAGAGGGTCTCCTACCACGATATACCGAAGTCCAGCTGTTCGACCCGTCGGCCCAAAATGATCCTGGTACCCGTGCCTACAGACGTAGCCTCCTCCAGAGGCAGCTCCAACAGAAGCAGGCGCTGAAGGATGAGCTCACAGCCCTCCGGACCCGTCTCGTGGAGGAATGGGTCAACACCAGGGAAAGAAGAGCAGAGCAGAATGAAGACAGTACCGATCCAGACACCCCTCCTGAACCTGACAGCGACCCTGACGAAGATGAGGACGCCCCTGATGAGGACTCCCGAGAACCTGTCGATGACAACCCAGAATTCGACCCTACCAGCCAACAGAGAGAGGACGAGGACATCGGGGGTGGCCTGAACTACCCTGACAACATTACCCATGCCCTCCGAATCCTTAAGAAGAGAGACATGCAGAAGAGGACCCGCACCATCCTGAAGAAATTGATCAACCTCAACGGTGGCAAACTTCGCATACCACAGGAACGCCAGGAGTACATCAATATCTCGGGGTATACCCCGACTCCTGCACAGGAACAAATCCTCAAGATGGGCCTCAACTGCCACTACGTGACCAGGCCAAGGCCCACTGATAAACGCCTCGAGGTCGAGCTGCTACTTGACTCAATCCTCGCCCATCAAGATCGTGGCACCCTGCGGACTACTGATGCCCTCCAGCCCTTGCTTCTTGCTGAGGCCCTCACTGAGAGGGGTCGTTACACCAGTGGTATCGTCACCCAGGATATGAAGGCAGCTGCTAAGGAACTTAAGCAGGTTGCTGGTGTTACTGTTCGTAGGGCAGACAAGACTGCTGCCTTTGTGCTTATTGACACAGAGGAATACCACAAGAAACTCGACGACATCTTGGCTGATTCCTCAAAATTTGTGCGCCTCACTAGAAACCCTATCGAAGAAATCAAGAAAGAGGCTAACAAAACCATCGAGGCCGTGAATGCAGCAACCAATGCCATGCACCTACCAGGTATTTCAGGGGATTTCTGGCCGGGCTACCTTTATGGCAATGTGAAAACCCACAAGCAGGGCAACCCCCTACGCCCCATTATAAGTCAATGCCCTACTCCGACTTACCAGCTTGCCAAACGACTGAATGCCATCCTGACGCCCTACATTCCAAATCGTTACTGTGTAGCTTCATCCACTGAATTCCTGGATAAAATTAAGGACTCTACGTGTGATGGAGTTATTGCATCGATGGATGTAGAGTCTTTATTCACAAACGTGCCTGTGGACGAAACCATAGACCTTATCGCTGATAGAGTCTATAGGGACGACTCTACACCATCTCTGAACATCCCTGAACCAGCCCTTCGGACCCTCCTAGCCATCTGTACGAAGAGGGCCCCCTTTACCACCCATCGAGGGCATACCTACTTACAGAAGGATGGTGTAGCGATGGGCTCACCCCTGGGAGTCCTATTCGCAAATTTTTACATGGGAATTGTAGAAGAGAGAGTGTTCTCCCGTGTAGAATGCCCCTTTCTGTACTTTAGGTACATAGACGATACCTTTGTGAAAGCAAGATCATGTGATGAAATCGAGACTTTGAGGAGGATGTTTGAGGACCATAGTGTACTCCGTTTCACCCTCGAACACAGCCAAGATAATCGCCTCCCGTTCCTAGATGTCCTAGTCACCTCGACGGAGAATGGATTTCGGACCACAGTGTATACCAAACCCACAAACCTAGGCATGTGCTTGAATGGAGACAGTGAGTGCCCCACCCGATATAAGAGTTCTACCATCAAGGCTTACGTCAGGAGGGCCCTGTCGCACTGTTCCACATGGTGCGACACACACAAGGAACTGGACCGAATATCTCAAGTACTTGTCAACAATGGATTCTCCAATAAGCACGTCCAAAAGGAAGTCAGGAAAGCAGTAGACAAGTGGTACGAATCCAACCCCGCCGAGAGAATCGACAGTAGCAATAACATCAAGCTATTTTACAAAGGACATATGCATCCGAATTACCTGCAAGACGAGAAGGCAATGAAAGAAATCATCAAGAATAATGTATCCCCTACTGAAGACACCCAGAAATTAGACTTCATTATATATTACCAAACGGCCAAGACGAAAAGCCTTATTATGAGGAATAACCCAGCGCCCCCAGAGCAGGATTTCTTAAAGAAGACGAATGTTGTCTATGCATATCAATGCCCTATCCGTGGTTGTCCCGGAAATTATATTGGCATGACAACTATGCGTCTTTCCAAGAGAATTTCTTGCCACGTACAGCAAGGGGCTATAAAGAATCATGCCCTACAAAGACATAACACCCCTATTTGTCGAGCTGATATCGTCAGTAACACCAAGATTATCGGTAGCGCCCCAGATAGTCGACGTCTACGCATCCTAGAAGCTCTACTGATACAGCGAGATAAACCCACCCTTAATACGACCCAAGAGATGTTTTTGTTACCGTCAAGCCGTCGTATTGATACATCAAGAAACCCCCATCAAGGAGGACCTAATGAAGACACTACCAACCACGAAAATACCCCGAATTTTGACGCCGAAGTAGGACATGATCTCAGCCACGTGGGACACTTTTCTGAGCGGGAGAGCAGCCTGGCTGGCTCAGAGCGCACCTCAGCCAATCAAAACTCAGGTCCCCCGATGACGTCACAGACTGGTATTCCCGGCCGAGATCATCGTACACCAGACACCATATCATATCAGCTCCGATCAACCAATGAAAACCGATGAAAATTCCAGCCCTTTCACTTTTAATCCTGATCCTGGGTATAAATACCACCCGACTGCAGCATCCAACTCACTCTCTACCAGAAGATGAGGAAGGACTTATCCTCGAAACGCGTCGTAGTTTTTACTATTCTGTACCAAAGTTTTACTTGTATTTTGTGAGAATATACTTGAAAAGTCTTCCCGATTTTGTCATTCACCCGACTGATGAATTTTTCAAGTCTGCTGGCTGATTGTAGCGCTCTAGAGAAGAGAATTATCCGGAAAATAGAAAAATTGGATAAGAAAATAAACTCTGCCGATGCAGCCATTACTTTTAACTCAACCTGCCTAAAAGAGGGTCTCCTACCACGAAATAATAATAATAATAATAATAATAAAAATGATAATAATAATAATAATAATAATAATAATAATAATAATAATAATAATAATAATAATAATAATAATAACAATAATAATAATAAAAATAACAATAATAATAATAATAATAATAATAATAATAATAATAATAATAATAATAATAATAATAATAATATTAATAATAATATCAATAAAATAATAATAATAATAATAATAATAATAATAATAATAATAATAATAATAATAATAAAAAATAATAATAATAATATTAATAATAATAATAATAATAATAAAAATAATAATAATAATAATAATAATAATAATAATAATAATAATAAAAATAATAATAATAATAATAATAATAATAATAATGATAATAATAATAATAATAATAATAATAGGTTTTATTAAAAGTGATTGCAGCCTCAGTGGCGTTAATCTTGTAATTAACTTTTTCTATTGTTCTTATTATCTTCTTCTCTTCATTTGAACAATCCGTCAATAACTGGGAAAGGGACATATTAATAGGAAGGTGATAAAGACCATATCATTCACAATTTGTCTTTAATATATCGCAACACATTGTAAAAGTACAGATAATATGTACAAAATATAGAACACTATCACAATGTTATTGCACACAAAGTAATTGTCACTTTTATACAAAAATTATAAATTTCGTGGAGTTAAGTTTAACACATCCTTCGACTCAACCGGTTTCGAGCAGTGAGAAGGTTTTCTGCTCATTGTCAAGAGTGAACTGAAATGCAGGTGTTGTTTTGATGGCTTATATACGGAGTCCTGCTACGAGATTCCATCTTCACTGGTTAAGAACCGCCCTAGGGCGGAGACCGTTAATCCTATTGGGTGGTGGCCTCTGCCTCGCCGGGATGTTTGGTGGGATTACTGGCTCTGGTTCTGTCAGGAGATAATCCCTGTTTTGACCTTCAGCTATATCAGTCCTGTCATAGTTGTTATTGCCTGGACTATTGTTGATAGTGGACCTTATACATGTTGGCAATAAGGTCCCTTCTTGCGTGGTGTTGAGGTTAGGTCTTTGTTGTTGAATAAAAAGAGCTTCCATTATCCGGAGACGTCTACTGTCAGGGGCATGGCCAATGATTGTTACATTTTTCACTATATGCTCCCTTGTTGTCTTGAAATTATGTTTTTGGAGGCAATGCATTTTTATTGCACCCTGTTGCACGTGGCAAGATAATCTCTTAGAAAGACGCATCGTCGTCATCCCGATGTAGGTGCCAGGACATTCCTGGACGGGGCATTTATATCTGTACACTACGTTCGTCTTTTTCAAGTCATCTTGCATGGCAGGGGCAGGGTTGTTTTTCATTATCAAGTCTCGTGTTTTTGCTGATTGGTAATAAATTATGAGGTTGATTTCAGTATCCTCTGCCGTGGCAAAAACGTTGTTTTTTATTATATTTTTCATAATCTTTTCTTCTTCGTTGTAGTTTACGCTCATAATGCCTTTATAGTAAAGATTTATTTTTGCTGGCGTGTTGGTATCATCAGGGCCTTCATTCTGGTACCATTTCTCGATTTCTTTTTTAATTTGCCGATTAATGTCCTTATTCGTGAAGCCATTATTCACCAGAATTTTAGTAACTCTGTCAAGCTCCTCGTGGGTGCCTCTCCACGAAGAACAGTGAGAAATGGCTCTCCGAATAAAAGCCTTAATGGTGGCAGTTTTATACCGACTAGGGCACTCGCTGTCACCATTCAGACATAGGCCGAGATTCGTTGGTTTTACGTACACCGAGGTACTAAAACCAGACCTCTATGTACGCTACATTGACGATACTTTCATAAAAACGGCCAATCAGGAGAGCATAGAAGAACTTCGCCGAATTTTCGAGGAATGCAGCTCGCTCAGGTTCACCCTAGAGCACAGCCTCCAAGGACGTCTCCCCTTCCTTGATGTCCTTGTAGAAACAAGCAATGATAGTTTTAGTACCTCGGTGTACGTAAAACCAACGAATCTCGGCCTATGTCTGAATGGTGACAGCGAGTGCCCTAGTCGGTATAAAACTGCCACCATTAAGGCTTTTATTCGGAGAGCCATTTCTCACTGTTCTTCGTGGAGAGGCACCCACGAGGAACTTGACAGAGTTACTAAAATTCTGGTGAATAATGGCTTCACGAATAAAGACATTAATCGGCAAATTAAAAAAGAAATCGAGAAATGGTACCAGAATGAAGGCCCTAATGATACCAACACGCCAGCAAAAATAAATCTTTACTATAAAGGCATTATGAGCGTAAACTACAACGAAGAAGAAAAGATTATGAAAAATATAATAAAAAACAACGTTTTTGCCACGGCAGAGGATACCGAAATCAACCTCATAATTTATTACCAATCAGCAAAAACACGAGACTTGATAATGAAAAACAACCCTGCCCCTGCCATGCAAGATGACTTGAAAAAGACGAACGTAGTGTACCGATATAAATGCCCCGTCCAGGAATGTCCTGGCACCTACATCGGGATGACGACGATGCGTCTTTCTAAGAGATTATCTTGCCACGTGCAACAGGGTGCAATAAAAATGCATTGCCTCCAAAAACATAATTTCAAGACAACAAGGGAGCATATAGTGAAAAATGTAACCATCA
>NW_027169936.1:22500-25000 GCF_036898095.1 Palaemon carinicauda | reverse complement strand
TTTTAATATTAATAATAATAATAATTATAATAATAACAATAATAATAACAATAATAATCTATCTATATACCAAGGCACTTCCCCCAATTTTGGGGGGTAGCCGACACCAACAATGAAACAAAACAAAAAGGGGACCTCTACTCTCTATGTTCCTTCAGCCTAATCAGGGACTCAACCGAGTTCAGCTGGTACTGCTAGGGTGCCACAGCCCAACCTCCCACATTTCCACCACAGATGAAGCTTCATAATGCTGACTCCCCTACTGCTGCTACCTCCGCGGTCATCTAAGGCCCCGGAGGAAGCAGCAGGGCCTACTGGAACTGCGTCACAATCGCTCGCCATTCATTCCTATTTCTAGCACGCTCTCTTGCCTCTCTCACATCTATCCTCCTATCACCCAGAGCTTTCTTCACACCATCCATCCACCCAAACTTTGGCCTTCCTCTTGTACTTCTCCCATCAACTCTTGCATTCATCACCTTCTTTAGCAGACAACCATTTTCCATTCTCTCAACATGGCCAAACCACATCAACACATTCATATCCACTCTAGCCGCTAACTCATTTCTTACACCCGTTCTCTCCCTCACCACTTCGTTCCTAACCCTATCTACTCGAGATACACCAGCCATACTCCTCAGACACTTCATCTCAAACACATTCAATTTCTGTCTCTCCATCACTTTCATTCCCCACGACTCCGATCCATACATCACAGTTGGTACAATCACTTTCTCATATAGAACTCTCTTTACATTCATGCCCAACCCTCTATTTTTTTACTACTCCCTTAACTGCCCCCAACACTTTGCAACCTTCATTCACTCTCTGACGTACATCTGCTTCCACTCCACCATTTGCTGCAACAATAGACCCCAAGTACTTAAACTGATCCACCTCCTCAAGTAACTCTCCATTCAACATGACATTCAACCTTGCACCACCTTCCCTTCTCGTACATCTCATAACCTTACTCTTACCCACATTAACTCTCAACTTCTTTCTCTCACACACCCTTCCAAATTCTGTCACTAGTCGGTCAAGCTTCTCTTCTGTGTCTGCTACCAGTACAGTATCATCCGCAAACAACAACTGATTTACCTCCCATTCATGGTCATTCTCGCCTACCAGTTTTAATCCTCATCCAAGCACTCGAGCATTCACCTCTCTCACCACTCCATCAACATACAAGTTAAACAACCACGGCGACATCACACATCCCTGTCTCAGCCCCACTCTCACCGGAAACCAATCACTCACTTCATTTCCTATTCTAACACATGCTTTACTACCTTTGTATAAACTTTTCACTGCTTGCAACAACCTTCCACCAACTCCATATAACCTCATCACATCCCACATTGCTTCCCTATCAACTCTATCATATGCTTTCTCCAGATCCATAAACGCAACATACACCTCCTTACCTTTTGCTAAATATTTCTCGCATATCTGCCTAACTGTAAAAATCTGATTCATACAACCCCTACCTCTTCTAAAACCACCCTGTACTTCCAAGATTGCATTCTCTGTTTTATCCTTAATCCTATTAATCAGTACTCTACCATACACTTTTCCAACTACACTCAACAAACTAATACCTCTTGAATTACAACACTCATGCACATCTCCCTTACCCTTATATAGTGGTACAATACATGCACAAACCCAATCTACTGGTACCATTGACAACACAAAACACATATTAAACAATCTCACCAACCATTCAAGTACAGTCACACCCCCTTCCTTCAACATCTCAGCTTTCACACCGTCCATACCAGATGCTTTTCCTACTCTCGTTTCATCTAGTGCTCTCCTCACTTCCTCTATTGTTATCTCTCTCTCATTCTCATCTCCCATCACTGGCACCTCAACACCTGGAACAGCAATTATATCTGCCTCCCTATTATCCTCAACATTCAGCAAACTTTCAAAATATTCCGCCCACCTTTTCCTTGCCTCCTCTCCTTTTAACAACCTTCCATTTCCATCTTTCACTGTCTCTTCAATTCTTGCGCCAGCCTTCCTTACTCTCTTCACTTCTTTCCAAAACTTCTTATTCTCTTCATATGACTGACCCAATCCCTGACCCCACCTCAGGTCAGCTGCCCTCTTTGCCTCACGTACCTTGCGCTTTACTTCCACCTTTTTCTCTCTATATTTTTCATACTTCTCTATACTATTACTCTGCAGCCATTCTTCAAAAGCCCTCTTTTTCTCTTCCACTTTCACCTTCACTCCTTCATTCCACCATTCACTGCCCTTCCTCATGCTGCCTCCAACAACCTTCTTGCCACATACATCACTTGCAATCCCAACAAAATTTTCTTTTACTAACTTCCATTCCTCCTCTAAATTACCAGTTTCTCTTACTCTCACCTCATCATATGCCATTTTCAACCTTTCCTGATATTTACTTTTTACCCCCGGTTTTATTAGCTCTTCAATCCTCACTACCTCCCTTTTACATCCACCTACTCTATTCCCCCACTCTTTT
>NW_027169935.1:17500-20000 GCF_036898095.1 Palaemon carinicauda | reverse complement strand
AAATATAATGAAAATAATCATATCATATTACCTATGATAATAAAAATAATTATAATATTGATGAATAACAATAAGAGATATCTCTACTTCATTAGAATTGTCAATTTGTTTTGATGTTATATTTAGAATGCAAATTTGGATCTAGAATACGGATTCATATCTAGATCATCCCAAAATCTTAAGACCTAAGTTCTATCCATCGACTTGTTTTGACATTCTCTTTAAGATTATGAAAAATGCAAATCCGGATCTATATTCTAGATCCGGATCATATCCAAAGTTTAATGGAATCGTCAATGACCTAAATCTATCAGTGGTGAAAATCTCGTTGAAATAGATTGAGTAATTTTGACCTAGTCTTGTCAATAGAAACATAGATAATTAATTTTTTTTTTTAAATTTCTTTTTTTCAAATCCCGGTGTAGAATCCGGATCAGGTACCGTATCATCTCCAAAATTTAATCGAGTCATCTATGGTCTACGATCTAACTGCGGTTGAGATTTTTTTTGACGTACTCTTAAAAACTAAGAAAAATAGAAATCTAAATCTAGAATCCTGATCTGGATCATAACCAAAATTTACTGGGATTATACAAAACCTAAGATATATATGTGGTGAAAATTTCGTCATAATCTGTTGGGTAGTTTTGACGTAATCCTGTCCACATAAAAAAAAAAAAAATCTACAATCTGGATATTCTATGGGATCATTTCCAAAAGTTGATGGGGTCGTCCAGGGCCTAAGATATATCTGTCGGGGAAATTTCATCGAAATCTGTTTAAATTTTTTTTTTGTTATCTTTAAAATGACGAAAAATTTCAATCTAGATCTAGAATTCAGTTCCGAGTCCAGATCAAAAAAATTTAATGAGGTCAATCATTACCTAACATCTATCTGTGGTAAATATTGTGTTCAAATCCGTACGGCCGTATTTACGTAATTCTGTCTACAGTCAGACAGACAAATAAATAAATAAACAAGAATCCTAATCTGGGTCCGGACCATCTCCAAAATTTAATTAGGTGTCCGTGACCTCTGATCTACCTGAGGTGAAAAGGTCGTCAAAATCCGTCGAGTTGTTTTGATGTTATCTTTAAAATGGCGAAAAAAGCAAATCGGGATCTAAAATCCGATATAGATACGGATCCGGATCATATCCAAAATTTAATATGTTCTTATATTACCTATGATCTATCTCTGCTGAAAATTTAGTCAAAATCCGTTGATTAGTTTTGATTCGATGACATAACCTCCTTGGCAGATACAATAAACTGACTTAAAATATACTGTACCCTCCTTGGAAGACGGAGTAATAATAATAATAATAATAATAATAATAATAATAATAATAATAATAATAATAATAATAATAATAATAATAATAATAATAATAATAATAATAATAATAATAATAATAATATCAGCTTTTCTGGATTGAGAAGTCTAAAGAAAGATTAAATTTTTGTGCCTGGAAAATATACACTATAGATTTAAATTTGAATAAGACCATTAAGAAATACTTTCATGTTATATAGATTTTTATCAGCAGTAGTTTGATTTAAGAATTCTATATTTTTATTGAAAGTAATTTTTCTTTCTCTTTAAAAATATGTAAATTATTATTATTATTATTATTATTATTATTATTATTATTATTATTATTATTATTATTATTATTATTATCATTATTATTATATTTGATAGCAATATTATTATTATTATATTTTGTATTATTATGATTATTATTATTATTATTATTATTATTATTATTATTATTATTAGTAGTAGTAGTAGTAGTAGTAGTAGTAGTAGTAGTAGTAGTAGTAGTAGTAGTAGTAGTAGTATTCTAGAAATAAACCCTGTTGATTCTAATCAGAAGACCAAAATTATTTCGCTACGACAAATACATTACACCATCAATTACAATGGGCAATTTGAGGAAATATTGACCCTAAATAGTAATGAAAAATTTTATACTGTGATCCTTATTAGAAAGATAAGCTCTTTTTTTTGAGACATTTTACCCCTCAAATAAGGCCGTCACCTTAATATTCTTTTCCTCCCTTGACAATTGTCCAACGTTTTTTATTCGATTAGTAATATATATAATATATAATATCAACATTGTTAGCTACAGACGAGGGGTTTCCAGGCTACTTTAGAGAAGGTGACAGTAGCAAGATGAATCAATGAACTTTGTTAACAACAGACGAGGGGCTTCTAGGCTATCTTGACGAATATGGCAGTAGCGAAATTAATCAACGAACATCGT
This sequence comes from Palaemon carinicauda, assembly GCF_036898095.1. NCBI lineage: Eukaryota > Metazoa > Arthropoda > Malacostraca > Decapoda > Palaemonidae > Palaemon > Palaemon carinicauda. The sequence continues at coordinate 17,727 of NW_027169935.1, read as the reverse complement.
TAGCTACAGCTGAAAGGCTTCGAGGTTACCTTGGCGAAGGAGTCAGTAGGAAAATAGATAAATCAACATTACTAGCTACAGACAATGGGCTTCCAGGCTACCTTGGCGAAGGAGTCAGTAGTAAAATGAATAAATCAACATAGTTAGCTACATGCTAGGGAATTCCAGGCTACCTTGGCGAAGGATAAAGAACCAAAATGAATTGATCTACTGTTAGCTACATGAGA
>NW_027169935.1:5000-10000 GCF_036898095.1 Palaemon carinicauda | reverse complement strand
GCTGGGTCAGAACTGGATGTGGTAGCGGCACGAACTTCATCTGTAGTTCCAACGCCAAGGGGAACCACATACTGTTCAGCCACTTGTGGGCCACTATTGCCGCTACCCCCTTGAAGGATCTCAGTTTGTTGAGGACCCTCAACAGAAGGTTGTGAGGAGGGAACAGATAAATCCTGGACCATCTGTTCCAGTCGAGGGACATTGCGTCCACTGCTTCCGCTAAGGGGTCCTCGTACGGGGACACGTACAGGGGCAACTTCTTGTTGTCTTTCGTCGCAAAGAGGTCTATCTGCAGTTCTAGGACTTGATTCAGAATGAAGGAGAATGATCCTGCGTCTAAGGACTATTCCGACTCTATCGGTGTGAACCTGGATAGAGCGTCCGCTGTCACATTGCGGACTCCTTGAAGGTGAACTGCCGACAGGTACCACTTTTTCTTTTCCGCCAATCGGAAGATGGCTAACATCACTTGGCTGAGAGGTGGTGACCTCGACCCTTATCGATTCAAGCATCTCACAACCACCTCGCTGTCCATCACCAATCTTATGTGGATCGAGTGACGCGGGGAGACTTTCTTTAAGGTAAGGAGCACTGCCATAGCTTCTAGAAAGTTTATATGAAAGGTCCTGAATAGCTTGGACCAAGTCCCCTGGACTTTTTTCCGATGAGAGTGACCTCCCCATCCCTCCTTTGAGGCGTCTGAGTGAATCGTCATCGATGGAGGAGGTGGCTGAAGAAAAACCGACTTCTTTAGATGTCTGGCTTGGGACCAAGTTCTGAGAAGAGTACGTAGCCGAGGCGGCACTGGTCTTCTCAGATCTCTTCGCGCGTTTGATGCATACCTTCTCCAAACTCCGGTTGCATCCTTTAGCTGTGCTCTTAGCACTGGGTCTGTCACTGAAGCAAACTGGAGAGAGCCTAGTACCCTCTCCTGTTCGCGTCTTGATATCCTTTCGGAATCTAGAAGTCTCTTGACAGAGCCCGCTATCTCCTTTCTTTTCTTCGTCGGGATGGAGAAACTGTGTGACAAAAGGTCCCAGTGGATTCCCAGCCACTGGAACTTTTGGGATGGAGAAAGTCGAGACTTTTTTCTGTTGATCTTGAAGCCTAGGTACTCTAGGAACTGGATCACCTGACTGGAAGCTTGCAAGCATTCGGTCTCGGATGCTGCCCACACCAGCCAGTCGTCCAGGTAGGCTACTACCTGAATTCCCTTTAGGCGTAATTGTTTGAGAGCTGCGCTCGCAAGCTTCGTGAAAATCCTTGGGGCTATGTTTAGCCCGAATGGCATGGCTCTGAAGGCGTATAGTCTCCGTTGTAGCCTGAACCCTAGGTAGGGGGAGAGTCGACGGCTGATTGGAATGTGCCAATAGGCGTCTGACAAGTCTATAGAGACTGAGTATGCCCTCTTGGGCAGTAAGGTCCTTAAGTGTTGCAGTGTTAGCATCTTGAATTTGCAATTCACTATGAACTTGTTGAGTGGCGACAAGTCCAGAATGACTCTGAGCTTTTCCGAGTCTTTCTTGGGAACACAAAACAGCCTCCCTTGGAATTTGATGGACTTCACCTTTAGGATCACCTTTTTCTCCAACAGTTCTTGAACGTACTCCTCCAAAACGGGGGTGGAGTGTTGGAAAAACCGAAGGCACGGGGGTGGAGTGCTGTACCAGCTCCAACCCAGTCCATTCTTGAGTAGGCTTTGGGCCCAGGGATCGAAGGTCCAGCGATCCCAAAATTTCATCAGTCTCCCTCCTACCGGTATCGTTTCACTTGGACTGCCGTCCTGAGGTTTTGCCTCCCTGACCACGACCACCTCTGAATCCCCTTCCCCTTGAGGGGCGCCTAGACGAGCCTCTGGCTGCTCCTCTAGGTTTTGCATGAAAGGAAGAAGACTGTCCTTCGAACGTTGGGGTGAATGTGGTTGACTGACCTGGCACAGCCTGGGGTACCCACTGAAAAGTAGTCGGGGTTTGTGCCACCATCTGGGGCACTGGAGGCAATGGCAATTGCAGTTGCTGTTGCTGTCTAAAAGGCTTGGCTGGCCGAGACGGTAGCCTAGTCCTCATATTCTTCCTCTTTGGTTGAGGACCCTCATCCGGGGAAGATTTTCTTTTGATAGCCAGGCCCCACTTCTGGAGAAGGTTTCTATTCTCCACGGCGGCCTTATCAACAACCTCTTTGACCACATCGGTAGGGAAAAGGTCTTTTCCCCAAATGTTGGAGGAGATTAACTTCCTTGGCTCGTGTCTCACCGAAGCCCCGGTGAACACGAACTCCCTGCAAGCTCTCCTTGCCTTGACGAAGCCACAAAGGTCATTCGTCACTGTGGCTAGGTGAGACTTAGCCACTACCATGAACATTTCATGGACCTTGGGGTCACTTGCCATCGTCTCAAGAGTAGTCTGATGAGACATTGAGGCAGCCAGTCTTTCTTTTGTCTCGAACTCTCTTCGTAAAAGAGAGTCGGACAGCTTGGGGAGGTCCTCGCCGAATTGCCGTCCGGCAATATCAGCCTCCAACTTTCCCACTGAGAATGTCAGATGGACATCCTTCCAGTCTTTGTGGTCCATAGGCAGGGCCAGCAACAAGGGTTTACACTCCTCCAGGGAGGGGCAAGGCTTACCGGCCTCGACTGCCTTTAGGACAGCCGCAAACCCTTTCTGTAAAAAGGGGAAGGCTCTATCAGGAGAGGACACAAAAGAAGGGAGCTTCTTGCTCAATGCAGCTACCTTCGAGTTAGAGAAGCCCCTCTCTTTCATCGAGGATGAAAGTAGGGCTTGAGCCTTAGCGTGGTCCATAATAATGACCTCCTTCGGCTCTGTCTCCTCCCTTGAAGCTGGTTCTTTTCTCAGCCGGACATAGCAGTCCGGATATGATGCCTTGCTGGGCCAGAATTCTACCTCCTCTAGGGGAACTGAACCCAGCTTATCCGAGATGACGATCTTTCCAGTCGTCATCGGCATGTGCTCAGCATACCTCCATGGGTTAGCATCTGAGCATACGGGAAGGACTTTCACATTGAGCCTTTTCCGGGGCCCATGTGATTCTGCCTGGGACTGCATACGCAGTTCCATTGCAGCCGCCTTCTCCTGATTCTCCTTCTGCATTTGTTGGATCATTCCAACAATCGAAGAGAGGGCCTGTCCCAGTTCTACTGGGAGACCAGCCGATGTTGAGGGGATCGGCTCCGGCATCTGAACCGGAGTAGCCGACACCTCGTCGACCTCATCCTCTACGACATCTGGGGTTTGAACTTCATCCTGACCTTCTGCCAGGAGGTCTTGTTCCAAACGTTCGTCCACGTCAGACATCCTGTCATCCAACTGGATGTCTTGCATCGCGACTGCGACTTCCACGTCCACCTGGACTTGATCTTGAGGGATCTCCTCTTGAGGCTGGGGAATCACTGCATCAGCTGATGCATGGGGAAAAAGATACGCCCTCATCTTCTCACTTGGAAGATAAGGGCCAGAGGTGTTCTTCTTGAAGCCCCTTACCCAAGTACGAAGCTTTTCCCTTGCTATATCCCTTGATTCCGCCGTTCTAGGGGAATCAAAAGCCTCAGTAATCAGGTTAGTGCATACAGTACATACCTGAGGGTCCCAATACTGGAGATCATCCTTGGAGACAGCGCATGCTGCGTGTCTCCTACAACACTCATGTCCGCAGAGGTTCTTGCTGCGGACATTGCAGAAAACATTTCCGCACTTCGGAGGGTCCTCCTGTAAAGAGAAGAAATTTCCATGAGTATCAAATGAACTATGTATCACTGGATATGCATAGTCTAGCAAAACAATTCATAAAGTAAAGACACACACTTGTGTTTCCCTCACAACCCATTGTTGCAGCCTTCCAGATAATAAAATCAAAATGGTTTATCTCTTTTAGAGTAACCAATGCAAGGTTTCCAGAGGAAACAGGTGGAGCTCACACCTAAGCAATGATTTTAAAATCCTGGATAATAGACAGGGAAGAACTCAGCTTCCTATCTGAGGGCAACAGCAAAGGGATGTGCAAGAAAACACAATAGTGTTAGAAGATACAGTGCTGTACCAAAACACTTACTATAATTTTCTTCTTACTGTATATGCTATACAGAAGAATACTAGTACAGTATAGGGGGATGTGTGCCGGCCTGCCTTTGCCGGCCGGCACACACCACAACTAGCTTTAAAGTATACTACTTAACAGCTATAGGGCGGCAGCACTCTGGTTCAAATGCCTGTGCCGGTCGGCAGCAACTGCCGGCCGGCAACAGCCAGTGTTGGCCGGCAATGGCTGCCGGCCAGCAACTACACAAGGTAGTACCCAGCTGCCGGCCACACTCTTGGTGACCGGCAGACAAGGACTGACATAAGCCGGCCAGCAAAGGTACAAGACCGATGCCAGCCGGCAGCAAAAGAACCAGAAGACTACACCTGCCCGGCTGCCGGCCTCATAGGCCGGCAGCCGGGACAGGTACAGCACTAGAAGAAAAATAGAATGGCTGCTGGGATAAGAGTGTACACAACCTCCAAGCCTGGCAACCGAAAGAGTGCATATAAGGAAGGGGAGAAACTAATTCAGGCTTCCTTGACCAATGCCGCCCGGCTCTGCCGGCAGGCATGGATGAGGGACCAAGAGAGGTCCGGGCAGCACTCGAAAACATAAGACCCTTGCCGGCCAGCAGCTCTGCCGGCCGGCAAGGGGCTGAGTCAATTCCACATCCTAACCTATACTAGGTCCAGAAGTAGAACGACGTACAATACAGTAAGACCCCTGCCGGGCAGCTCTGCCGGCCGGCAAGGGGCTGAGTCAATTCCACATCCTAACCTATACTAGGTCTAGATGTAGAACGACGTACAGTACAGTAATGGCTCGGCCATTACGAAGAAAGAGGGGGAAGGGACAAGAGGGTCCTGCCAACCTTGCTTTAGTGACAGATCACCCGCAGCCAAGAAACTTATCTTAGCCTAAGGGAGATCTAAGGGGAAAGGGCATGCAATAGTTGCCAGCTTCCA
>NW_027169933.1:12500-15000 GCF_036898095.1 Palaemon carinicauda | reverse complement strand
CGGAAAATAGAAAAATTGGATAAGAAAATAAACTCTGCCGATGCAGCCATTACTTTTAACTCAACCTGCCTAAAAGAGGGTCTCCTACCACGATATACCGAAGTCCAGCTGTTCGACCCGTTGGCCCAAAATGATCCTGGTACCCGTGCCTACAGACGTAGCCTCCTCCAGAGGCAGCTCCAACAGAAGCAGGCGCTGAAGGACGAGCTCACAGCCCTCCGGACCCGTCTCGTGGAGGAATGGGTCAACACCAGGGAAAGAAGAGCAGAGCAGAATGAAGACAGTACCGATCCAGACACCCCTCCTGAACCTGACAGCGACCCTGACGAAGATGAGGACGCCCCTGATGAGGACTCCCGAGAACATGTCGACGACAACCCAGAATTCGACATTACCAGCCAACAGAGAGAGGACGAGGACATCGGGGGTGGCCTAAACTACCCTGACAACATTACCCATGCCCTCCGAATCCTTAAGAAGAGAGACATGCAGAAGAGGACCCGCACCATCCTGAAGAAATTGATCAACCTCAACGGTGGCAAACTACGTATACCACAGGAACGCCAGGAGTACATCAATATCTCGGGGTATACCCCGACTCCTGCACAGGAACAAATCCTCAAGATGGGCCTCAACTGCCACTACGTGACCAGACCAAGGCCCACTGATAAACGCCTCGAGGTCGAGCTGCTACTTGACTCAATCCTCGCCCTTCAAGATCGTGGCACCCTGCGGACTACTGATGCCCTCCAGCCCTTGCTTCTTGCTGAGGCCCTCACTGAGAGGGGTCGTTACACCAGTGGTATCGTCACCCAGGATATGAAGGCAGCTGCCAAGGAACTTAAGCAGGTTGCTGGTGTTACTGTTCGTAGGGCAGACAAGACTGCTGCCTTTGTGCTTATTGACACAGAGGAATACCACAAGAAACTCGACGACATCCTGGCTGATTCCTCAAAATTTGTGCGCCTCACTAGAAACCCTATCGAAGAAATCAAGAAAGAGGCTAACAAAACCATCGAGGTCGTGAATGCAGCAACCAATGCCATGCACCTACCAGTTATTTCAGGGGATTTCTGGCCGGGCTACCTTTATGGCAATGTGAAAACCCACAAGCAGGGCAACCCCCTACGCCCCATTATAAGTCAATGCCCTACTCCGACTTACCAGCTTGCCAAACGACTGAATGCCATCCTGACGCCCTACATTCCAAATCGTTACTGTGTAGCTTCATCCACTGAATTCCTGGATAAAATTAAGGACTCTACGTGTGATGGAGTTATTGCATCGATGGATGTAGAGTCTTTATTCACAAACGTGCCTGTGGACGAAACCATAGACCTTATCGCTGATAGGGTCTATAGGGACGACTCTACACCATCTCTGAACATCCCTGAACCAGCCCTTCGGACCCTCCTAGCCATCTGTACGAAGAGGGCCCCCTTTACCACCCATCGAGGGCATACCTACTTACAGAAGGATGGCGTAGCGATGGGCTCACCCCTGGGAGTCCTATTCGCGAATTTTTACATGGGAATTGTAGAAGAGAGAGTGTTCTCCCGTGTAGAATGCCCCTTTCTGTACTTTAGGTACATAGACGATACCTTTGTGAAAGCGAGATCAAGTGATGAAATCGAGACTTTGAGGAAGATGTTTGAGGACCATAGTGTACTCCGTTTCACCCTCGAACACAGCCAAGATAATCGCCTCCCGTTCCTGGATGTCCTAGTCACCTCGACGGAGAATGGATTTCGGACCACAGTGTATACTAAACCCACAAACCTAGGCATGTGCTTGAATGGAGACAGTGAGTGCCCCACCCGATATAAGAGTTCTACCATCAAGGCTTACGTCAGGAGGGCCCTGTCGCACTGTTCCACTTGGTGCGACACACACAAGGAACTGGACCGAATATCCCAAGTACTTGTCAACAATGGATTCTCTAATAAGCACGTCCAAAAGGAAGTCAGGAAAGCAGTAGACAAGTGGTACGAACCCGACCCCGCCGAGAGAATCGACAGTAGCAATAACATCAAGCTATTTTACAAAGGACATATGCATCCGAATTACCTGCAAGACGAGAAGGCAATGAAAGAAATCATCAAGAATAATGTATCCCCTACTGAAAACACCCAGAAATTGGACTTCATCATATATTACCAAACGGCCAAGACGAAAAGCCTTATTATGAGGAATAACCCAGCGCCCCCAGAGCAGGATTTCTTAAAGAAGACGAATGTTGTCTATGCATATCAATGCCCTATCCGTGGTTGTCCCGGAAATTATATTGGCATGACAACTATGCGTCTTTCCAAGAGAATTTCTTGCCACGTACAGCAAGGGGCTATAAAGAATCATGCCCTACAAAGACATAACACCCCTATTTGTCGAGCTGATATTATCAGTAACACCAAGATTATTGGTAGCGCCCCAGATGGTCGACGTCTACGCATCCTAGAAGCCCTACTGATACAGCGAGATAAACCCACCCTTAATACGACCC
>NW_027169933.1:0-5000 GCF_036898095.1 Palaemon carinicauda | reverse complement strand
ATAGAGGAATGAGAAGGCTTACCCAGCGGTAGAAGGGTCCTTGAACTAATGCCTCTATGTTCAAAGGTTCTGGTAGACAACAGTTTTGTCGAACTACCTACATATTCCGAACTACACTTCGGACACACAAATTTATATACAACCATAGAACATAGTTCGCTAGATAACGACTCCTTGGACTTGAGCAAATTGCCTATCTTAAAATTATTGAAAAATACCATTCTAATATTTATATTTTTGAAGTAGGTTTTCGTTATGTGCTTAATTTTCCTTTCTATTATAGTATTAATTTTGTTCGATATATAAGGAAATCGAAAATATATAATGTCTTTTACTTCACAAATTTGGGTATCAACATTATTGATTTTGTTAAGAAAAATTTGTACTTTTTTGTAAAATAAATTATCCTGGTAACCATTGTTGTTGAAGAATTCCTTTAAAAATGTAATTTCTTTATGAAAGTTAAAATAATTTGATGAAAGTTTATATGCTCTATTAATGAGAGTATTAATACTGTTCATTTTGTATCTTAAATTACACTCACTTAAAAAATTTAAACCAAGACCAGTAAAAATGGGCTTTCTATAAACTTCCATATGCATTTTAAGGTCAGAAGTTTTAGTTACTAGTACGTCTAAAAAGGGCATTTTACCTTCGTTTTCTTCTTCCATGGTGAACTTGATATTACTATGTTGAGAATTTAAATAATTAAAAAGTTGATTGCGTCATTTTTTTGCTTAAAAATAATAAATGTGTCATCCACATACCTTCTATACAACACAGGCTTAAAACTTAAAGGACAATTTTCCAACCATTCAGTCTCGTGAAAACATAAGAAAATATTGGCCCAAGTTGCCGAAATAGGATTCCCCATAGCTAGTCCATCTTTTTGTTTGTAATACTCTTTGTTAAAAATAAAAAATGAATCTTGAACAATAATGTTTAATATATCAATAAATTTAGATTTACTCAGGTTTCTAAAGTTGTTATTATCCTTGTACATTTTATTTGCTACGATTTCAATAACTTCTTTTGTGGGGATATTTGTATATAAGCTTTCGATGTCAAAGCTTGCCATATAATAATTATTTTTTAGTCTAAAATTTTTTATAGTATCAAAAAATGCATATGAATTTTCCAAGGTATATTCATTCTTTGCCCATTCTTCTATATTAGGAATCATAAATTTTGCTAAACTAAAATTTGGTGTATTGATTGACGATAGCACTGGTCTTAAAGGAATATTCTCTTTATGTATTTTTGGCAAACCATATAAGATACCAGGATTGCGACCCAAAGCATACAAATGTTTATACTCTTCATCTGTTATATGTTTACCTTTTTTAAGATAACTTAGTAGTCTGTTAACCTTGTCTTCTAGCAGAAGAGTATTTTTGAAAGGGTCTTTTTTACTTTTTTCAAATTGCAATGGATTGTTAAGAATATTCATCATTTTCTCTACATAATCACTTTTATTCATGATGGTAATACCTTTCCCTTTGTCTGGTTTAGAAAATATAATGTCTTTGTTTTCACTTAGATTTCTTAGTATTTTTATGTCATTTTGATCAAACAATGGTACCTGGATTTCTTTCTTGTATTCTTCTAATATATTACTGAATAGGTCTTGCATTTCTTTATAGACAGCTTCTTTATCAGAACAGTTGTCGTTGTTTAGTCTGTTTACTTTATTTGCAAATATTTCCATACTTATTTCCATACCAATTTTAATCATCTTGATTTTAGCATTATATGTAAAGCTCGATTTGAGACCGAGCTGAGATTATTAGAAACATTTTACATAGAAAAAATTCAACCAAAACTAAACCTAGATAACTCTGCTTTCAGCAGAAAAGTGTTTTAAGTACTATTTATAATTTTAAATTATCTTATTTTTCTCATGTATTTTACCAATGTTTTTTATTATTTGTATCAATGTATGTTTTTAACTTTACAGAACCTGATGATGGACAAATTGTCCGAAACGTTGAAATAAAGGTGATTGGATGAAGATGATGTTTCAATTTGTGCTTGCACTACAGTTCCTCATTAAACTGCGTTTCCCCTCGTCTGAGAATTACAGAACTACCATTTTAAGAAGATATGGACAAGAAGCACTACGAGGCGTAAGAAGATGGGAAAAAAGCCTTCAGAGATGGGAAAAAAACAAACTTGATATTTTATTTCTGGAAAGATGTCTTCAGTATGGCTGTATACCAAAATTTGTTCAGTTTAAGTTGTACAGGCGGCAGCTACAGCGAAGACGATTCTACAAAGATTGGCAGAGTTTCTTAATCGAGAATGAACTTCGACAGAATAAGAAAAACGACACCAAGCTGTATCAAGATTTATTATCATGTCACGATAGTATTAAGAGACAAATTTCATTTTTAGATTTTAACCATATTTTACATTGTATCCATAAGGACTGTGAACTTTATAATAACAAAGTATGTCTAACCCATGCTAAAAAACTTTTTAAACTAGGCGGTTTCTATAAACCACCATCTTGTAATGGCAATAAAGTCGTGTACAACCTCTCTAACTACCAGCTAAAAAAAAGAGAAAAATACCTATTATCCTTTGGACTTGACCATTGCCTCAAACCAAAACTCGATCATATTAAAATCAAAGTAAGTATGGAAATATTTGCAAATAAAGTAAACAGACTAAACAACGACAACTGTTCTGATAAAGAAGCTGTCTATAAAGAAATGCAAGACCTATTCAGTAATATATTAGAAGAATACAAGAAAGAAATCCAGGTACCATTGTTTGATCAAAATGACATAAAAATACTAAGAAATCTAAGTGAAAACAAAGACATTATATTTTCTAAACCAGACAAAGGGAAAGGTATTACCATCATGAATAAAAGTGATTATGTAGAGAAAATGATGAATATTCTTAACAATCCATTGCAATTTGAAAAAAGTAAAAAAGACCCTTTCAAAAATACTCTTCTGCTAGAAGACAAGGTTAACAGACTACTAAGTTATCTTAAAAAAGGTAAACATATAACAGATGAAGAGTATAAACATTTGTATGCTTCGGGTCGCAATCCTGGTATCTTATATGGTTTGCCAAAAATACATAAAGAGAATATTCCTTTAAGACCAGTGCTATCGTCAATCAATACACCAAATTTTAGTTTAGCAAAATTTATGATTCCTAATATAGAAGAATGGGCAAAGAATGAATATACCTTGGAAAATTCATATGCATTTTTTGATACTATAAAAAATGTTAGACTAAAAAATAATTATTATATGGCAAGCTTTGACATCGAAAGCTTATATACAAATATCCCCACAAAAGAAGTTATTGAAATCGTAGCAAATAAAATGTACAAGGATAATAACAACTTTAGAAACCTGAGTAAATCTAAATTTATTGATATATTAAACATTATTGTTCAAGATTCATTTTTTATTTTTAACAAAGAGTATTACAAACAAAAAGATGGACTAGCTATGGGGAATCCTATTTCGGCAACTTGGGCCAATATTTTCTTATGTTTTCACGAGACTGAATGGTTGGAAAATTGTCCTTTAAGTTTTAAGCCTGTGTTGTATAGAAGGTATGTGGATGACACATTTATTATTTTTAAGCAAAAAAATGACGCAATCAACTTTTTAATTATTTAAATTCTCAACATAGTAATATCAAGTTCACCATGGAAGAAGAAAACGAAGGTAAAATGCCCTTTTTAGACGTACTAGTAACTAAAACTTCTGACCTTAAAATGCATATGGAAGTTTATAGAAAGCCCATTTTTACTGGTCTTGGTTTAAATTTTTTAAGTGAGTGTAATTTAAGATACAAAATGAACAGTATTAATACTCTCATTAATAGAGCATATAAACTTTCATCAAATTATTTTAACTTTCATAAAGAATTACATTTTTAAAGGAATTCTTCAACAACAATGGTTACCAGGATAATTTATTTTACAAAAAAGTACAAATTTTTCTTAACAAAATCAATAATGTTGATACCCAAATTTGTGAAGTAAAAGACATTATATATTTTCGATTTCCTTATATATCGAACAAAATTAATACTATAATAGAAAGGAAAATTAAGCACATAACGAAAACCTACTTCAAAAATATAAATATTAGAATGGTATTTTTCAATAATTTTAAGATAGGCAATTTGCTCAAGTCCAAGGAGTCGTTATCTAGCGAACTATGTTCTATGGTTGTATATAAATTTGTGTGTCCGAAGTGTAGTTCGGAATATGTAGGTAGTTCGACAAAACTGTTGTCTACCAGAACCTTTGAACATAGAGGCATTAGTTCAAGGACCCTTCTACCGCTGGGTAAGCCTTCTCATTCCTCTATAAGAGATCATTGCCACGGAGTGTGTAACACCAATTTTAATCATCTTGATTTTAGCATTATATGTAAAGCTCGATTTGAGACCGAGCTGAGATTATTAGAAACATTTTACATAGAAAAAATTCAACCAAAACTAAACCTAGATAACTCTGCTTTCAGCAGAAAAGTGTTTTAAGTACTATTTATAATTTTAAATTATCTTATTTTTCTCATGTATTTTACCAATGTTTTTTATTATTTGTATCAATGTATGTTTTTAACTTTACAGAACCTGATGATGGACAAATTGTCCGAAACGTTGAAATAAAGGTGATTGGATGAAGATGATGTTTCAATTTGTGCTTGCACTACAGTTCCTCATTAAACTGCGTTTCCCCTCGTCTGAGAATTACAGAACTACCATTTTATTATTATTATTATTATTATTATTATTATTATTATTATTGTTTTTATTATTATTATTATTATTATTATTATTATTATTATTATTATTATAATTAATATTATTATTATTAATATTATTATTATTATTATTATTATTATTATTTTTATTATTATTATTATTAATATTAATATTATTATTATTATTATTATTATTATTAATATTATTATTATTATTATTATTATTATTATTATTATTATTATTATTTAATATTT